>NC_091318.1:38999155-39005364 GCF_038502225.1 Cherax quadricarinatus
CCACTCGAAACAGGTGCCCACTCTGACACTATCACATTCCAACATTCGTTGTTTCCTTCCTGTCAGTCATTCCCTGATCCATTGCAGTACTTTCCCCTGCTATTTCTGCCTCCTCTAATTTTTGAAACAGTCACTTGTATGGTACTGTGTCAAAAACCTTCTTGTTTTCCAAAAGGATGCCATCTACCCATCCCTCTCTCTCCTGTCTTACTTCTCTTACCTTATCAAAGAACTCAAGTACATTTGTGACACAGGATTTCCCATTCCTGAAGCCGTGATGATTGTCATGTATGAGCTCAATTCTTTCAGTGTGCTCCACCATGATTATACATACTATACAAGTCAGTGACATTGGTCTGTAGTTTAGCAGCCTCTTCACTTCTTCCTCTGTTGTATGTATTGTGTCCAACACTTGACGGTACCCCACCTCTCTGCCTTCCTGGAGGCCCTTCTGTCTCCTCTGTGAACACTTCTTTGAATCTCCTGTTGAGCTCCTCACATCGCGATCGTTTTTTGTGACCTCCCCTCCTTTTTTCCTCAGCCTGATTACCAGGTCCTTGACTGTTGTATTCCTCCTGATGTGGCTGCACAACAGTTTTAGTTCAAATTTAGCTTTCGCTACTATGTCATTCTCATATTGCCTTTGGGCCTCCCGTCTTACCTGCGCATATTCATTTCTGGCTCTGCGACTCGTCTCCCCATTCTCCTGGCTCCTTTGCCTTCTGTACTTTTTCATTCCCTACCACACCTGGTTTTGGCCTCCCTGCACCTTTGGGTGAACCACAGGCTCATCCTTTCTTTTTCATTATTCCTGTTACCCTTGGTTACAAACCTCTCCTCAGCTTCCTTGCATACTGTTGTCACATATTCCATCATCTCATCTACTGACTTCCCTGCCAGATCTCTGTCCCACTGAACCCCACTGAGGAAGTTCTTCTTGCTTGTGTAGTCCCCTTTCTTGTAGTTTGGCTTCATTCGTCCAGCCCTACCTGCTTCTCTTTCCACTTGTAACTCTCTTATGTATTCTAAGCTTAAACCACATGATCACTGGCCCCTAGGGGGTCTTTCACATGTGATGTTCTCAATATCTGTGCTACTCAAGGTGAATACTAGGTGAATACTAGTTTGGAATCCTTAACCTGTAAAAACTTGTCAATAAAACTAGAGATCCTTAACCTTGCCAAACCCTGTGTAAAAAAGAGAGAGAAAGAGAGAGAGAGTGAGAGAGAGAGAGAGAGAGAGAGAGAGAGAGAGAGAGAGAGAGAGAGAGAGAGAGAGAGAGGGAGGGATAGAATATCGGTATGTGGGTGGGGGTAGGGAATGGGTTGGGTGGGGCCTCTTGTATTCCAGAATAGGGGTTAGGGGAAACCTTGAAGGAGAGGGGGTGCTAACAGTAATACTATTAATACTAACAAAACCAATACTATACTAATAATGCCTAAACACTGTACTGTGTGTGTGTGTGTGTTTATAGTCCTTCGTATGCCCACATATATGAATATACTAAGAACATACTAATAGTATATTCATAGTACTTCCCCTAGCATTAGTAATACTAATAATACTAAAATTGCTGTCAGGTCTAGTCCTATTGGCCTGCACTTCTGCGCCCACACGCCTCCTACCAAGGTCATCTATTCCTTGCTCCTACCAACTTTATCTTCCTACTAATGCTAAGTGCTGTAAGTATGATAATCGCTCCTGAGCAGCGACTGTGCCAGCCAGCTACCAGTGATCGTAGGGCCGGCTCTACCACCCAAACTTATCCGTTAACCACAAACATAGGTGAATTGTACGTTACTTCTCATAGGTGTAGTCATCCCTCCATCCCTGTCTCGCTGTACGATGACTCGTGCTCCTCGCCCTTCTGCCTCTGACCACCTCTTCAAATTATTCTATTCTCATTTCGCGTTTGGGTCCTTATTTACCACACTCATCACTTGCATATTGCTACTTTTAGCACTTTTGTTACGTAACACTTATTTGTAATGACACACAACCTTCTATGGCGGCACTACCTCCAGGAGGCCTACTGTTTCCACCTTTTTTTTCTTTTCTCACTAACTTGTTCACACTCGCTGTATGCTACCTCACAGGTTCTTGTTAACCATCCTCTCTTAATTTTTTTTTTTGATCTTTTGACTTACGACACTCGCTTTGTACTTTGTATATTTGTAGCTGTTAGGCAACAGGTGCCTACTAGGCCTCTAACGATTTGGTACTTTCAAAATTTTGCTGTATAATTTCAATGGTTGCTGCTAGCAGCTAATGCACACCCTAAAAACACGAAAATTCTCAGCCTTGTGACCCACTACACTACCGCCGCCCGCGCGTGTGTGTGTGTGTGTGTTTGTGTGCTTGTGTGTGTGTGTGTGTGTGTGTGTGTGTGTGTGTGTGTGTGTGTGTGTGTGTGTATGTGTGCGTGTGTGTGTGTATGTGTACGTGTGTGTGTGTGTATGTGTGTGTGTGTGTGTGTACTCACCTAGTTGTACTCACCTAGTTGAGGTTGCAGGGGTCGAGTCCGAGCTCCTGGCCCCCGCCTCTTCACTGATCGCTACTAGGTCACTCTCCCTGAACCGTGAGCTTTATCATACCTCTGCATAAAGATATGTATGGATCCTGCCTCCTCTACATCGCTTCCCCAACTATTCCACTTACTGACTACTCTGTGGCTGAAGAAATACTTCCTAACATCCCTGTGATTCATCTGTGTCTTCAACTTCCAACTGTGTCCCCTTGTTACTGTGTCCAATCTCTAGTACATCCTGTCTTTGTCCACCTTGTCAATTCCTCTCATTATTTTGTCTGTCGTTATCATGTCGCAACTATCTCTCCTGTCCTCCAGTGTCGTCAGATTGATTTCCCTTAACCTCTCCTCGTAGGACATACCTCTTAGCTCTGGGACTAGTTTTGTTGCAAACCTTTGCACTTTCTCTAGTTTCTTTACGTGCTTGGCTAGATGTGGGTTCCAAACTGGTGCCGCATACTCCAATATGGGCCTAACGTACACGGTGTACAGGGTCCTTAACGATTCCTTATTAAGATGGAATGCTGTTCTGAGGTTTGCTAGGCGCCCATATGCTGCAGCAGTTATTTGGTTGATGTACTCTTCAGGAGATGTGCCTGGTGTTATACTCACCCCAAGATCTTTTTCCTTAAGAGAGGTTTGTAATCTCTGGCCCCCAAGACTGTACTCTGTCTGCGGTCTTCTTGGCCCTTCCCCAATCTTCATGACTTTGCACTTGATGGGATTGAACTCCAGGAGCCAATTGCTGGACCAGGTCTGCAGCCTGTCCAGATCCCTTTGTAGTTCTGCCTGGTCTTCGATCGAGTGAATTCTTCTCATCAACTTCACGTCATCTGCAAACAGGGACACCTCAGAGTCTATTCCTTCCGTCATGTCGTTCACAAATACCAGAAACAGCACTGGTCCTAGGTCTGACCCCTGTGGGACCCTGTTGGTCACAGGTGCCCACTCTGACATCTAGCCACGTACCATGACAAGTATTCCCTGATCCAATGTAGTGCCTTCCCTGTTATCCCTGCTTGGTCCTCCAGTTTTTGCATCAATATCTTGTGTGGAACTGTGTCAAACGCCTTCTTGCAGTCCAAGAACATGCAATCCACCCACCCCTCTCTCTCTTGTCTTACTGCTGTCACCATGTCATAGAACTCTAGTTGGTTTGTGACACAAGATTTCCCGTCCCTGAAACCATGTTGGCTGCTGTTGATGAGATCATTCCTTTCTAGGTGTTCAACAACTCTTCTCCTGATAATCTTCTCCATGATTTTGCATGCGATACATGTCAGTAACACTGGTCTGTAGTTTAGTGCTTCATGTTTGTCTCTTTTTTAAAGATTGGAACTACATTTGCTGTCTTCCATGACACAGGCAATCTCTCTGTTTCGATAGATGTATTGAATATTGTTGTTAGGGGTACACATAACGCCTCTGCTCCCTCTCTCAGGACCCATGGAGAGATGTTATCTGCCCCATTGTCTTTGAGGTATCTAGCTCACTCAGAAGCCTCTTCACTTCTTCCCCGGTTTTGTGCACTGTGTCCAGCACTTGGTGGTGTGCCCCACCTCTCCATCTTTCTGGAGCCCCTTCTGTCTCCTCTGTGAATACTTCTTTGAATCTCTTGTTTAGTTCCTCACATACTTCACGGTCATTTCTTGTTGTCTCTCCTCCTTCCTTCCTTAGCCTGATTACCTGGTCCTTGACTGTTGTTTTCCTCCTGATGTGGCTGTATAACAGTTTTGGGTCAGATTTGGCTTTCGCTGCTATGTCGTTTTCATATTGTCTTTGGGCCTCCCTTCTTATCTGTGCATATTCGTTTCTGGCTCTACGACTGCTCTCCTTATTCTCCTTGGTTTTTTGGTTTTTGCCTCCCTGCACCTTTGGGTGAACCATGGGCTCATCCTGGCTTTTTCATTATTCATGTTACCCTTGGGTACAAACCTCTCCTCAGCCTCCTTGCATTTTGTTGCTACATATTCCATTATCTCATTAACTGGCTTCCCTGCCAGTTCTCTGTCCCACTGAACCCCATTCAGGAAGTTCCTCATTCCTGTGTAGTCCCCTTTCTTGTAGTTTGGCTTCATTCGTCCTGGCCTTCCCACTTCTCCCTCCACTTGTAGCTCTACTGTGTATTCGAAGCTTAAAACCACATGATCGCTGGCCCCAAGGGGTCTTTCATATGTGATGTCCTCGATATATGCACTACTCACGGTGAATACTAAGTCCAGCCTTGCTGGTTCATCCTCTCCTCTCTCTCTTGTAGTGTCCCTTACGTGTTGGTACATGAACTTTTCCAGTACCACCTCCATCATCTTAGCCCTCCATGTATCTTGGCCCGCATGCGGCTCCAAGTTCTCCCAATCGATCTCCTTGTGGTTAAGTCACCCATGATCAGAAGCTTTGCCCTGCATGCATGAGCTCTTCTGGCCACTGCAGCCAGTGCGTCAACCATCGCTCTATTGCTCTCGTCGTACTCTTGCCTTTGCCTCCTGCTGTTCTGTGGTGGGTTATACATCACTGCTATTACCATCTTGGGACCTCCAGAGTGAAGCGTTCCCGCTGTGTAATCACTTTCTTCTCCGCTGTCTCCTTTCTCTAGCTCATCAAAATTCCATTGGTTTTTGATCATCAATGCCACTCCTCCACCCCCCCTGTTCCCTCTGTCTTTCCTCAGGATCTGGTATCCCGCTGGAAAGATGACATCTGTTACCATACCTGTAAGCTTGGTTTCTGTGAGAGCTATGATGTCCGGTGATGCCTCTTTGACTCTTTCGTGCCACTCCTCCCACTTATTTGTTATTCCATCAGCATTTGTGTATCATACCTTCAGTTTCCTTTCCAACACTGTGGTTTGGGGGCCTGTGAGGGTGGGAGACCTGGTAGCATACTGTGGGATTCTATAGCTCGGGGTTGGGTGAAAGCTGTGGGTATGGATTGCAGTGTGTGTTTGGATGGTGTGATAGGTTGTGGGGTTCTGAGAATAGTTGTGTGTGCGCTTGCCCTTGCTGCTCTGTTCTGCTCTGACTGACCTCTGCTAGTTCCATCCTTGTCTCCTTTCCTAGCTCCTTTCGCTTTTTTGACCTCTCCCTTAGCTACTGTCGTTCTGTTTGTGTTCTGTCTCTGTCTAGGAACACCCTCTTGTACTCTTCCAAGTATTTCAACCGTGGTTTCTCTTGGAGGATCCTGTTCCACACTGTTTCAGTCCTGAGAATCAGCTTGATCGGTCGGTTTCTCCACTTTGGGTACCCCCCTGTTCTCCTAAATTTACAATCTCGTCTATCTCTTCACCTATTTCCGTGATGATTTTCTCAATCTCCTTTCTTCCTGCCACCTTTCAGTGTGTGTCCTTTCCTCTTCTGAAGTCCATGGATAAACACTGATTTTGCCCATTCCTCCTCCCATTACCTAACCTTCTGTGACTCTGGATCCTGCCTGTATTTGGTCATTTTCTCTCTTGATTTTTCCAGTGGCTCTTGATAGCATGGTTGTGCCTCAGCACTCGACCTATCACCCTCTCCATCTGCACCCAGCTGTTCTTCCCTTTCACTCCTTGGCCCTTCTTGGCAGGCTGATATGACCTTAGCAAAATTCATATCTCCTTCCTTCCTGTTCGGTCTCTCAGCTTCATATGCTGAGTCTTCTCTGGTCACTGCCCCTGTAACTCGCTTCAGCCTATTTATCTCAACTT
>NC_091318.1:39005464-39190464 GCF_038502225.1 Cherax quadricarinatus
GTAGAGAAATTATATAATATGATTAGGTAATTCTACTATAAAAGGAAGAAGAAAAACTCACATTTAACGACAAAGAAGTCTTTGAATCAGTTATTTAAACATGGATGTTCTTAGGAAAAATGTGAAATAATAAATAGTCCAAAGCATCGGGTACTGGAAAACATATACACACTAATGTACCATATAAAATTGGGATGCAGATAGGAATAACATAAAATGTATTGATGTGGATCAAAGAGTACCTTAGGGGAAGTAAATATTAATTGTCCTTGAAGAGATGTCAAAATGCGAAAGACCCGATACATGTTAATTATATTCCAGTTTGGACTGAGGCATCTGTATCTCAGTTTGCTGATGCTGTAAATCTAATTAGGAGTATAAAAATCGACAAGTACGAGGAAAAGTTACAAATAGATCTTGACAAACTGCAAGACAGGTCGGGTGAATTCAACCCCAATGAATGAACTGTTATGAAGACTGGAGTAAAAAAGGGTAAAATGACCATACCCAGAGTACAGAGACTGCAACCCTCACTAAACGAGAAACACTTGGGGGAAAGCATAGTGCCAAGTATATCACTGGAAATGTACATCAAGTGAATAATAATTGCAGCCAATGTTTATCTGGCAAATCTGAAAAAGCCTTCAGGAATATCAACAAATTCATTAAAGACCCTCTGTTCAACATGTCAGCCGAACTTAGTGTGTAGCACAAATATGAGATCCAGACTTTATAAACCATGTTAAGAAAGTGGAGAAAGAGTTGAGGTATGTAATGAGACTGGTCCAAGAGTTAAGGAATATGAGCAATGAGGAAGTGGCTAAAGAAGCTGACGTACGAAGACTTAAGAGGAAAACTGAAGAAGCGAACATATGATAGCAGAACACAAAATACTGGAAAACATGATAGATTAGACAGACATAGAGTGGCAAGTGAGAAAAAGATACATGGGGGAGGGGCATAGTATAAGTCAAATGGTAGATAAATAAAGGAATCCCAGCAATTACGTCTTCATTTTCAAGGTAATCTTGACGTTTAATGACCTTGAAAGAGATGTGGTGGAGACAATCCCCATACAAAGTTCAAAGAGCAGGTACGACAGAACCAACTAGGTTTGGGTGATGGCAGCCGGTAAATGGTAAATTGAGAATGAGGGCCATAAATGAGCAACCATATATAGGTAAGTACAGTACACACTGTCACATGTGACTCAGCAAAGATTTCATTCAGAAAAATGTTGTCCATATCTTGAAGCCATTTCCTGGATCACGCACAGCAGCGCATATCATCAAGATAATTCAAGAAGCTATGTGTTAGCAACGATGTTATTGTCGTTGAAAGTGAAAGACTATCGAGGATGTTTTCCTGAGACATTCTTGTTTGCGATGAGAGACAACAGAGACAAGTGATCTGTGTAAATATTGATAGGATACTGAGACATAATTTCTCAGAAATGAGTCAATTCCCAGACAATGGTTAATGCGTCGAGCTTTGTTATTGCTTAGTTCTTCTCAGCTTTGATAAGAACTCGACTAGTGCAAGCTACTGGCTGTTGCTTACCATTGCGCTCTTCTGACAAGACGGCATCAGTGACAACTTTGCTGGCATCAAACGTCAAAGTAAACTCTTTCATGATCAGTGGTGTAGCAATAGTGGAGAAAACGGCAATGAAAGTGTGATAGAATCCATTTAGGCCCATAAAGGAGTAAACCGCATGTACCATCACAAGTTTAGGGAAATTGTGAATGTCGAGAGTTTTCACTTGTCTGTCTTTATACTTCCTGGTCAGTACATATTCTAGAAACTTTATTACTTTCCTGAGAAACTGGCATTTAGAGAGACTAAGCTTAGCCTCGGCTGATTTTACCAATACACGCTCAAGTTTTATGAGATAGGAAGGTATATATTGAAACATCACAATGAGAGTATCTAGATAAAGTACGAGGATGTTACCTAGGAGGGCACTAAACATTGTCATCATCTAATTACTGAATGTTATTGACCTATTCCTTAACACAAATGGTAGTTATAAAAAGGTACTAAACCCTTACTGGTCATGTAGCACCTGTGGAATGAAAGTCATTCAGATTTACTTAAACAAGTAAGGGGTATCAAGGGGAGGAAAATAATGCAATAAGGTGAAACAATACATTTTTTAATGGTTAAAAGATGCAAAATGGCCATTTTTTTTAATTATCTCAGTAAAATTCAAATTTGAACCTATTCGGACTAACTTTAAGGGTAACTATCTTTTTCAATGAATGCACAGTTTTTTTTTTTTTTTTTTTTTGAAGCCAGTCAGAAGACGCATTTGTGAGTTATTGAATAAAAATGACTGTTCGATTTATGCCCAAAAATTGGCAAACTGGGACTTTTGGCACCCAACGGCAGCATGAAATTTAAGTTAAGAAAAAAATACCGTTGGTAAAAATGTGAATATAACCAGATAAGTGAGCCTAGTTATGCCATGGATTTCAGCGATTCCAAATTTTTCTCTTTCACTACAACAACAAATTTTCCTGCACGCAAATGGACGCTAATAGGTAGTATGCTGACCCTAAAAATCTATCACCCTTTAAATTATGAAGCCATTAAGTAGAGGAAAACTGAATTTTTTTGAAATTGGTTAAATAAGATAGAAATTTCCCACTGTTATATATATAAAAACGTCAAACGTGCACCTACATATATGAATTTAAAGTTTTTTTTACTCTTTTTCGAATTTTTTGTGAACGTTAGAACTTCCATTACTGAAGATTTTGAAAATGATCTGAGCCATTCAAGGATATTCTGAACAGGTTCAATAACATCGGTCATAGTGCATGTGAACTTGCTAAGTGTTCCTAGAATTTAATCCTCTGTACCGTACACAAGTGTTACAAACTTATAGAGAGTTGGTTGAGGTGTTCTTTAGTTACGTCCAAAATAAAAAAAAAAAACTTATAGGATAAAAAATCAGGAAACCTTTAAAATTATTATCCAGACATTCCTGATAATTATGAAGCTGAAGTTGAGGAATACCAGCATCCACTTATTTTTGGATGCTAATCTGTTCCAATGAAGACAGTTGATGTTCCTTTCACTCATAAGATGAACTCAGATATTTACTGCCTTGGTTTGTCCTAGACAGAAGAACTATCATATTTTCTCTTCACAATTCTAGTATATTTGCTTCTTTAGACAATATTGCCAGTGTCATATATTTGTATATTTTTAATTTTATGGTCGTGATAATACAAATATCAGTGTGTTTAGTTTTGGATGCTGCTGCCTGTGATTAAGAAAAGGATACTGAAGCAAAAGTTTGTAACGTACTGTTGTTGGAAATACTGGCTGCAATTTCATCAAACTGTTCAGTTCTTGTTACATCATATTGACTTTCCCCACTACACTCGATACTGCATTATGCTGCCTTCAAACCATGTTCCATTCTCTGAGCTCTTGAGCTGTTGAGTTCTTTCTTGAGTTTTAGCTCATTAGGTATGTCATTATTTGTTTTACATGACACGGAAGAATTTATTCTTATGTTGGGGTTTTAAAGATGTCCTAAATATCATATTGTGTTCAATAATGTAACTCTTGAATCTAGTTAACGATAATTTATGACAGCTGATAATGTGTTACCGAAGCTTTAAAATCTCGGTTCACACACAAAGCTTTTGTTGATGAAATGTTTCCATGACATGTTCCACATAGTATAACTGAGACAATATTGCTGAAACAAGACAATTTCTTTCACGAATAATTATTTTGTGAAATATTTTAATTTAATCAAGAAAACTTGGCAATATGCTCTTATTTGCTTCAGTTAAATGTTGGTAGATATGTGTTATCTAAGCAATACATTGCCATTTATTTTGTTCATATTTATGAACTAAACTTAACTGGTATTCCAGTGGGTGTGCACATTCTGAATGACCTTGTGCTTGGTAGCACATTGTGTTCTTGAAGAGCCTCTAGTTTGCTGCTGTGTACAGTGGGTGACTGCAGTGCTTTGCAGCGAGGTCTGTTATTACCCTCTTCTTCAGAATATAATGATGAATAACCAGTTAAAGTGTAGGTAGAATATATATCAGATTGTTTTATTCTGCCTCTTCATTTCCTTTGACAACAATGGTACTATGATCTTTTCGTATCAAATTAATTTTGAACGTTGGTATGTTTGAATTCATGGATAACTTCTTGAATACTTTCAGAGAGGTGCGCTGCTGTGTAGGATCCAGGGAATAACTTCACTCTATGGACAACGGTTTTGTGAATGAAGTCTTCACTGAGTCACATGTGACAGTGTGTACTGTACTTACGAATATGAACTTACGTATTCATTGTGGTGGCTTTCAATGGACCTGCCTCCACCACATCTCAGTCATGGTTGTTCCACTTCCTGATCACCATGCAGCTGACGCATCTCCGGTTTAGCCTCCAACTATGCCCCTCCTCGGTAGTACCTCTTCTGTCATTTTATTCCCGTCTTCCCTAAAAATTTTTTTAAATTTTGTGTGGTGCTATCATGTTTCCTTTATCTCAGTTTTCCTCTAAAGTCACCAGGAACAGTTACTTTAGCCACTCCATATCACTCACACCCCTTAACTCTGGGACCAACCTCATTGCATACTTCTGCATTTTCTCCATTTTCTTAACTTGCTTCATCAGGTTTGGGTTCCACGTTGGTGCTGCATACTCCAAGAATGGCCTGGTATATATTGCACAGAGGGTCTTGAATGAATTTATTGATATTGTGAAGGCTACTTTTAGATTTGCCAGACAAGGATCGACTGCATTGTTATTCAGTTGATGTGCGCCTCCAGCGATAAGCATAAATCTATACTCAACCCACCGCCTTTTCTTTGAGTGAGGTATTCTTGCCTTTTCTCCAATCTTGATAACTGTGGATTTGCTGGGGTTTAGTTTATCTTATCAATCTTGCATTTTGTTCAGATTTATTTGTAGCTTGTTTTTTAAATTCCTTTTTAGTTTTACAGCATTAGCAAACAGATACAGCTATGTCAGTCCCACCTGGCATGTTATTCACATATGTCAGAAGCAGTTGTAATCATAATATTGATCACTGCAGATTTTCCACTTGCCACTCTTTCCCACTTTAACATACCTTCTAAGACAATCACTGTTTCCTTCACTTAAGGTGCCCTTAGATACACAGGAGTACATTTTCTGGTATTCTTTTCTGCCCTTGTCTGCCCTTGTCTCGGAGTCCAAGAATTTCCAAGCTACCACTCCCACTGCGTCATGGATCTCCAGATCATGTATTCAGTGTGTTCAGCACTTCTTGGTGCACCCTTCTACCTCGTTATACTGGAAGCCTTTCTGTCTCCACTGTGAGTGCCTCTCTATATCTTTAGCCGAGCTTTTCATTTACTTCCTGGTCGTTCCCTGTCAACGCCCCTCGTTCCTTCCTCAACCTTATTACCTGATTCTTGACTCTGGTTTTTCTCCTTATGTGGCTGTATAATAACTTTCGCTCAGATTTGGCTCCTGATGTTAAGTCATTCTTGTATCTGACGCTGGGCTTCTCTCCTTATCCATCATATTCATTTCTGGCCCTTCGGCTCAACTCCCTGTTTTCCTGGGTATTATGCAGGGTTCTGCATGACATTGTAATGTATGTACAGTAGAGAAGGGTATCATAAGAGTATGAATGTTATAATTGTAAAGCATAATTTTATAATTCATAATGTGCATTTGGGGGTACGGTAAAGTACTCTAATGTAAATTATAAAGAAATCATGCCAGGGATTTATTTTCCAACTGTGTTTGGGGGGTGAGCAGATAAGCGTGGGGGAGAGATACGCGGGGTCCGCATGGCATGGAGGCATGTACTCCTTTTGTTTAGTTAACTCAAGCCATAGGCTCTTCTATGGTTTACCTGTATGCTCTCCTAGGCTCTGACATGGTCAGGGTGTTAGGTAAGACACATATGCAACAGTTATGTATCTTTATTATGAAACGTTTCGCCTACACAGTAGGCTTCTTCAGTCAAGTACAGAAAAGTTGATAGAAGCAGAAGATACTTGAAGACGATGTAATCAGTCCATCACCCTTAAAGTTTTGAGGTGGTCAGTCCCTCAGTCTGGAGAAGAGCATTGTTCCATAGTATGAAACAATATGGAGATGAAGTGACAGGATGGAGCTTTTTATAGCGCCAAGAGGTGAGACGTAGGCCACTAGGAGAGGTAAGAACTCAGATGTTGAGAGGTCAGGTCCCTCTCAAATCCAGCCGCTCTCACTAGTGGAAGTTGTCGAAGTTGATTGCAGGTCTGTACCAAGATACCCTTGTGTTGCAGTGTCTGACAGATTGAATATTAAAATGGTATAAAATACCGACAGGTTGTTAGGTAAGACACATATGCAACAGTTATGTATCTTTATTATGAAACGTTTCGCCTACACAGTAGGCTTCTTCAGTCGAGTACAGAAAAGTTGATAGAAGCAGAAGATACTTGAAGACGATGTAATCAGTTGATAGAAGCAGAAGATACTTGAAGACGATGTAATTACATCGATGATTACATCGTCTTCAAGTATCTTCTGCTTCACTGATTACATCGTCTTCAAGTATCTTCTGCTTCTATCAACTTTTCTGTACTTGACTGAAGAAGCCTACTGTGTAGGCGAAATGTTTCATAATAAAGATACATAACTGTTGCATATGTGTCTTTCCTAACAACCTGTCGGTATTTTATACCATTTTAATGTTCAATGGTCAGGGTGCTGTGGAATAAGTGAGGAAATAAGAAATGGGGTTGGTATTAGAGTAGTGAAGGCAGGGCGCTGACTAGGCCGAGTGGTTATGGTTGCTGGACCGCCAGCCGCTTGCTTCTTGTGTCTGCTATTTGGGCGTTTAGGATAGGAGATAAATGAAGGTATTTTCTAGAGTGTGTATATAGTGTTATGTTGAATAAATAGATATATTTTCCTAACTAGGAGTTTTGCCTACCCCTCCGTTAAACAACCCACTGAAGTAGCAAATACTGGTTTAGGGCTTCCTGTTTTGACTGGGTGGCCTGTTTATACATGAGTGGTGTGTAACTTTTACCTTTGCTTTAGACAAGGCTCTAGCCCCCAGGTATCCCACATTCTTGCATAACACTGGGTCCTTTACCTTTTAAATTTTTTCCATGCTCTATCACATTTGGCTTTGGCCAATCCGCACCTCCTGGGAAACCATGGTCTCACTCTGATCTTCCCATTGTTTTTCTTAGGTATGAACCTATCCACTGCTTTCCTACACTTTATGGTCACGTGTTCCATCATATTGTTTACTGTCTTAACCTCTAGCTCACTTACCCACAGCACCTCATGCAGGAATTGCCTCATTCTTGCGTAGTCCTCTTTCTGGAAGTTTGGTTTCTCACGTGCTGCTTCACTCTCCATTGTTAACTGTATTATGTATTTGTAACTCAAGACTACATGGCCACTGGCGATTAGGAGCCTTTCGTGTATGATATCTTCTATGTCTGAATTGCTCAAGGTGAAATACGAGGACTAGCCTTGCTGGTTCATCGTCACCTCTCTCTCTGTTTGTGTCCTTAGCATGTTGGTACATGAAGTTTTCTAGTACTGCCTCCAGTATCTTGGCTCTCTACGTCTCTGGTCCCCCATGTGGCTCCAGATTATCTGTCTCTTATGGTTGAAATCCCCCATAATGAGTTACTTTGCCCTGCTCATGCAGGCCCTTCTTAGTTAATGTGTTTACCTTCACTCTGTTGCTCTCGTCATATTCCTGTCTTGGCCTCGTGCTGTTTCGTGGTGGGTTGTACATCACTGCAATCATCATTATTTGGCCCTCAGTATGCAGTGCTTCTACTATGTAGTCGTCTCCTACCCCGCTGAATAATTCTCCCATCTCCTCAATACTTTATTGCTTTCTGATGAGTAATGCAACTCCTCTTTCCCCTCTGCCCACCTCTGTCTTTCCTCAGGATCTGTTACCTTTCCATGAGATTTGTCTTTGTGATTGCTATGATGTCCGGGAATGCCTATGGGATTCTTTCCTGCCACTCAACACTTTAATTTGTAATTCCATCTGCATCTGTGTACCTCACTTTTAGCTTCCTCTCTAGAACTGTATTCGGAGGGAGGGGTTGATGCTGGCTGTGGGTGTGGTTGGCAGGCCTGTATATTATGGTAGTCGGCTGGTGTGGCAGTATTAGTGTTGGCTCTTGTTATTGTGTTTGGTTGGTGTGGGGTGGTAGGGGTTAAGGGGATGATCTGGGTGGGTCTGTGTGTGGTTGTGTTTGTTTCGTGTCATTTCTGACCTGAACGTAAATTTAATTGGGCAGTTCTTTTCCCTCAAGAACCCCCCAAGCCTCTGAAAATTTGTCAGTTGAGTCATATCCTCTCCTCTTACCACGATCATGCTCTTGAATCTCTGTAATCTCCCTCTATCTTCTTTCATCATATGTCTTCCCTTCTGCTTCAGGAAGCCCATGAATAACACCAGTCTGCACGATATTTTTATTGACTCTATGGTATCTTTCTCGGTATATATACGGAAAATACAGGTTCATTGTGTTTTTTATTCATCTTAATCACACCAGGTTGTCAAGTTATACCGAAACGTTACTTTTCTCTTTTCGTATAACATAAGCCAATGAGAAAGTGGTACATTACCAATTAAAATGCTTTACTTATATTGACTTAAATGTTAAATCTAATATATTTTTTATTATTTTCAGGTTATTAATGTATCTAGAGGCTGCATAAATTCACCAGCCATGTTTTGCTGTCTGTGGGCAATTCACCCCTTCAGATTCTTGGGGCAACATTACACCTTTATTGAAGCGTTGCTACTTTGCTTATTTTGGCTATATTGCGACGCCTGAACGGGTCACAATGTATATAATCTATATTACCTGTTCTTATAATTTCATATTGCTTATATTTGAGATAATAGCTAAATCATAAATATATTGCTTTATATTATTATTATTTGACTTAGTTATATTTATTAGGTAGGATGTAACATTTATATATTATTCAGCTCATAGTTCAAGTGTTGATTGTCTAACTACTGTAATTATCACCCCGCTCGTTACTCTGCCGGCTTCTCTGTGTCGCTGGGCAGCAGCAGTCCACGGAGCAATCACATGATGAGGGGGGGGGGGGGTGATCACACCTCACCTGGAGTAGTCTGTATGGGCTTCTCAGTCTCTTGTTGGTTGGACGTTCTCCTAACAAGATGTCCCACACTCCTCTCCCTTGTGGGCCCTTGTTGGAGGATCGCCTCTGTTGCTTTCTTGTTGTTGGCTCTGTGGAACTCTGTTCACAGATCATTGCCTAGACTTAATGATTTTCGACGTTGTACTGAGGTTGTGTGTCGCATAGACACTCTGAGCAACTCAGGTCCTGAGCTGTAGCTTCTGGCCTAATTTATACTGGTATATGTGTACTGTCACAGTCGGGGATTTTCTTATGCTGAACTTAGATTCAGTAGTATGGGAGTTTTGTGACTTTTGTGGATGACTGCAGATGATCCCTACTTAGTGTCAGGTTGGTCAAGAAGTTAGTTTACGTGAAGGCTTTTAGTCAGTCACTGGTTAAGTCCAGTCGAGTCTTGAGACATAGCAAACTACTTAGAGCACTTACACACATACACACAAACTTATTTGTATATATTCATATTATGTTATTAAAAGTTAATGTACCAGACAGTACTTAAAAGCCATTAAGATGTGATATGTTCCTTCAGCACAATATTACTGTACACGAGAGAAGTGATTATTATTATTTTGTTTATATTGATTAATTTAATTTAATTTGATAATATATGCCTAGACAATTTTATTAATAAACTTATTAAAATGTTAATTTCTTTAGTTAGTAGCCTACCAGTTGTAATCCTGAAACACTATTAAATCTTACTGAATTCTAATGGATAATAGGACCAGGATACTGACTACTTGTTACAAAAACCCAGTAACAGGCTGAATGCTAGAAAGGCAGTCCTTTCTAGTATTCACTGGAGATCTCTATGCTTATTAGAAATCGCATTTTTTGTAACAGGCTACAGACTTGAAGACCAGGACAAACCATTTGCACCACACAAAGCTTGCAAGAGTTGCATTAGTAAACTCCGAATGTGGTCAGTTGGAAAACTTAAATATATGCCCTTTGGAATACCAATAGTATGGCGGGAGCAGATGAACCACCATGATGACTGCTACTTTTGTATGACTAAAGCAGCTGGATTCAATAAGAAGACTAAAGATCGCATAATATACCCAAATATTCCTTCAGCAATAAGGACTGTTCCACACTCTGAAGATATTCCTGTACCTGTGCCACCTGAGACATGGCAAATTTCATCAGAGTCTGATACCAGTGATTCTAAGGAGATGGAAGTAGACTATGAACCACCAACAAATGACGATCACAAACCCTTCAACCAAGTTGAGCTCAATAACTTGGTGAGAGACCTTAACCATCCAAAAGAAAGTTCACAATTACTTGCCTAAAGACTGAAGGAACGCAGGCTTCTAGCTCCTGGAACAACATTCGCTTGGTACCATCATCGTGAAGCGAAATTCGCTCAGTTCTTTGACAAAGAGAATCTTTAGTTTTCAGTTCAAATATTTCTGGCCTTATTGAACACATGAGGATGTCATACAAAGCAGATGAATGGAGACTCTTCATTGATTCTTCTACAAGAAGTTTAAAGGCTGTACTTCTCTACAATGGCAACACAGCTGCATCTGTCACAATTGGCCATAATGTCCAAATGCCAGAAACTTACGCAAATATGGAGACACTAATATCTGCAATCAAGTACCAGAATCATAACCTTCTCATCTGCGGTGTTTTAAAAGTTATTGCTATCCTACTAGGTCTTCAGGTTGTTACACCTAGTATCCCTGTTTTCTGTGTCTTTGGGTTAGTAGGGCAGACAGCCAGTACTATGAACAAAAAGACTGGCCACCAAGAACCAGCTTCTTACCCGGAAATCACAACGTGAAAACTGTGCCAATAGTTGACCCCATGAAAATTCTGCTGCCACCACTCCACATAAATTAGGGATTATGAAAAATTTTGTAAAGGTCTTGAACAAGAATGGAACTGCTTTTATGTACCTGAAGTCAAAGTTTCCTCGTATAAGTGAAGGCAAGCTAAAGGCAGGAATCTTTCTTGGCCCTCAGATTTGGGAAATGATGAGGGACAAGCATTTTGATGAAGCATTAGCAGGTGTCGAGGTGAACGCCTGGTTTTCATTCAAGCAGATTGTCCACAATTGATTGTCCTTGCTACATATTCCATTATCTCATTAACTGGCTTCCCTGTCAGTTCTCTGTCCCATTTAACCCCGTTCAGGAAGTTCCTCATTCCCACGTGTGTGTGTGTGTGTGTGTGTGTGTGTGTGTGTGTGTGTGTGTGTACTCACCTAGTTGAGGTTGCGGGGGTCGAGTCCGAGCTCCTGGCCCCGCCTCTTCACTGATCGCTACTAGGTCACTCTCCCTGAGCCGTGAGCTTTATCATACCTCTGCTTAAAGCTATGTATGGATCCTGCCTCTACTACATCGCTTCCCAAACTATTCCACTTACTGACTACTCTGTGGCTGAAGAAATACTTCCTAACATCCCTGTGATTCATCTGTGTTTTCAGCTTCCAACTGTGTCCCCTTGTTACTGTGTCCAATCTCTGGAACATCCTGTCTTTGTCCACCTTGTCAATTCCTCTCAGTATTTTGTATGTCGTTATCATGTCCCCCCTATCTCTCCTGTCCTCCAGTGTCGTCAGGTTGATTCCCTTAACCTCTCTTCGTAGGACATACCTCTTAGCTCTGGGACTAGTCTTGTTGCAAACCTTTGCACTTTCTCTAGTTTCTTCAAGTGGTTGGCTAGGTGTGGGTTCAAAAATGGTGCCGCATACTCCAATATGGGCCTAACATACACGGTGTACAGGGTCCTGAATGATTCCTTATTAAGATGTCGGAATGCTGTTCTGAGGTTTGCTAGGCGCCCATATGCTGCAGCAGTTATTTGGTTGATGTGCGCTTCAGGAGATGTGCCTGGTGTTATACTCACCCCAAGATCTTTTTCCTTGAGTGAGGTTTGCAGTCTCTAACCCCCTAGACTGTACTCCGTCTGCGGCCTTCTTTGCCCTTCCCCAATCTTCATGACTTTGCACTTGGTGGGATTGAACTCCAGGAGCCAATTGCTGGACCAGGTCTGCAGCCTGTCCAGATCCCTTTGTAGTTCTGCCTGGTCTTCGATCGAGTGAATTCTTCTCATCAACTTCACGTCATCTGCAAACAGGAACATCTCAGAGTCTATTCCTTCCGTCATGTCGTTCACTAATACCAGAAACAGCACTGGTCCTAGGACTGACCCCTGCGGGACCCCGCTGGTCACAGGTGCCTACTCTGACACCTCGCCACGTACCATGACTCGCTGCTGTCTTCCTGACAAGTATTCCCTGATCCATTGTAGTGCCTTCCCTGTTATCCCTGCTTGGTCCTCTAGTTTTTGCACCAATCTCTTGTGTGGAACTATGTCAAACGCCTTCTTGCAGTCCAAGAAAATGCAATCCACCCACCCCTCTCTCTCTTGTCTTACTGCTGTCACCATGTCATAGAACTCCAGTAGGTTTGTGACACAGGATTTCCCGTCCCTGAAACCATGTTGGCTGCTGTTGATGAGATCATTCCTTTCTAGGTGTTCCACCACTCTTCTCCTGATAATCTTCTCCATGATTTTGCATACTATACATGTCAGTGACACTGGTCTGTAGTTTAATGCTTCATGTCTGTCTCCTTTTTTAAAGATTGGGACTACATTTGCTGTCTTCCATGCCTCAGGCAATCTCCCTGTTTCGATAGATGTATTGAATATTGTTGTTAGGGGTACACATAGCGCCTCTGCTCCCTCTCTCAATACCCATGGGGAGATGTTATCTGGCCCCATTGCCTTTGAGGTATCTAGCTCACTCAGAAGCCTCTTCACTTCTTCCTCGGTTGTGTGCACTGTGTCCAGCACTTGGTGGTGTGCCCCACCTCTCCGTCTTTCTGGAGTCCCTTCCGTCTCCTCTGTGAACACTTCTTTGAATCTCTTGTTGAGTTCTTCACATACTTCACGGTCATTTCTTGTTGTCTCTCCTCCTTCCTTCCTTAGCCTGATTACCTGGTCCTTGACTGTTGTTTTCCTCCTGATGTGGCTGTACAACAGTTTCGGGTCAGATTTGGCTTTCGCTGCTATGTCATTTTCATATTGTCTTTGGGCCTCCCTTCTTATCTGTGCATATTCGTTTCTGGCTCTACGACTGTTCTCCTTATTCTCCTGGGTCCTTTGCCTTCTATATTTCTTCCATTCCCTAGCACACTTGGTTTTTGCCTCCCTGCACCTTTGGGAAAACCATGGGCTCATCCTGGCTTTTTCATTAATCCTGTTACCCTTGGGTACAAACCTCTCCTCAGCCTCCTTGCATTTTGTTGCTACATATTCCATCATCTCATTAACTGGTTTCCCTGCCAGTTCTCTGTCCCACTGAACCCCGTTCAGGTAGTTCCTCATTCTTGTGTAGTCCCCTTTCTTGTAGTTTGGCTTCATTCGTCCTGGCCTTCCTGCTTCTCCCTCCACTTGTAGCTCTACTGTGTATTCGAAGCTTAAAACCACATGGTCACTGGCCCCAAGGGGTCTTTCATATGTGATGTCCTCAATATCTGCACTACTCAAGGTGAATACTAAGTCCAGTCTTGCTGGTTCATCCTCTCCTCTCTCTCTTGTAGTGTCCCTTACGTGTTGGTACATGAAGTTTTCCAGTACCACCTCCATCATCTTAGCCCTCCATGTATCTTGGCCCCCATGTGGCTCCAAGTTCTCCCATTCGATCTCCTTGTGGTTAAAGTCGCCCATGATCAGGAGCTTTGCCCTACATGTATGAGCTCTTCTGGCCACTGCAGCCAGTGTGTCAACCATCGCTCTATTGCTCTCGTCATACTCTTGCCTTGGCCTCCTGCTGTTCTGTGGTGGGTTATACATCACTGCAATTATCACCTTGGGACCTCCAGAGTGAAGCGTTCCCGCTATACAATCACTTTCTTCTCCGCTGTCTCCTCTCTCCAGCTCATCAAAATTCCATCGGTGTTTGATCAGCAATGCCACTCCTCCCCCCCCCCCTGTTCCTTCTGTCTTTCCTCAGGATCTGGTATCCCGTTGGGAAGATAGCATCTGTTATCATACCTGTAAGTTTGGTTTCTGTGATTGCTATGATGTCTGGTGATGCCTCTTTGACTCTTTTGTGCCACTCCTCCCACTTGTTTGTTATTCCATCAGCGTTTGTGTACCATACCTTCAGTTTCCTTTCCAACACTGTGGTTTGGGGAGCCTGTGGGGGTGGGAGACCTGGTAGTATACTGTGGGATTCTATGGTTGGGGGTTGGGTGGAAGCTGTGGGTATGGATTGTATTGTGTGTTGGGATGGTGTGATAGGTTGTGGGGTTCTGAGGATAGTTGTGTGTGTGCTTGCTCTTGCTGCTCTGTTCTGCTCTGACTGACCTCTGCTTGTTCCATCCTTGTCTCCTTTCCTAGCTCCTTTCGCTTTTTTATCCTCTCCTTCAGCTGCTGTCTCTCTTTTTGTGTTCTGTCTCTGTCTAGGAACACCTTCTTGTACTCTTCCGAGCTTCTCAACCGTGGTTTTTCTTGGAGTATCCTGTTCCGCACTGTTTCTGTCCTGAGAATCAGCTTGATCGGTCGGTTTCTCCCCTTCAAGTACCCCCCTATTCTCTGAAAATTTACAATCTCGTCCATGTCTTCTCCCCCTATTTCCGTGATGATTTTCTCAATCTCCTTTCTTTCTTCCTGCCGTCTTTCAGTGTGTGTCCTTTCCTCTCTCTCCCGAAGCCCATGGATAAACACTGATTTTGCCCTTTCCTCCTCCCATTGCCCCTCCCTCTGTGACTCTGGTTCCTGTCTGTATGTGGCCATTTTCTCCCTTGATTTTTCCAGTGGCTCTTGGTAGCATGGTTGTGCCTCAGCATTCGACTTATCTCCCTCTCCATCTGCACCCATCTGCTCTTCCCTTCCACTCCCTGGTCCTTCTTTGCAGGCTGATAGGACCTTAGCATATTTCATATCTCCTTCCTTCCTGTTCAGCCTCTCAGCTTCGTATGGTGTGTCTTCTCTGGTCACTACCCCTGAGACTTGCTTCAGCCTGTTTACCTCAAATTCTAGGACCTTTACCCTGGCTACTGCAGTTTCGACTTGTGGCTCCCAATTCTTCGTCTCCTTCTCCAACCTCTTTTCCCATTTCACAGAGAGCTCTTTCTCCATTTTTTCAGAAAGCTCTCCTAATTTTCTCTCCCATTCTTGTTCTATCCTTTTCCACTGCTCCTCCATCCATTCCTCCCTACCAGTATCATTGTCATCTGATCCCTGATTCCTGTGAGTCCCAACCATTTTTTTTTTTTTTTTTTTTTTTATTAAAAGAGAAAGTGAAAAAGAAAAAAGGGGGAGAGAGTGAGAGAGAGGGAGAAAGAGAGAGGGTAGAAGGAGGGGAAAAAAGGGAGAAAGTGAGAGAGAGAGGGGGGAGTGACAAGGGAAGAGAGGGAGAGAGAGATAATAGGAAGAGAGAGAGAAAGAGAGGAACAGAGAGAGGGGGAGAGAGAGGGGGAAAGGGAGGGAGAGGGAGAGAGAGGAAGAGAGAGGAAGAGAGAGAAAGTGAGAGGAAGAGAGAGAGGAAGAGGGAGAGGAAGAGAGGATGAGAGAGAGAGAGAGAGAGAGAGAGAGAGAGAGAGAGAGAGAGAGAGAGAGAGAGAGAGAGAGAGAGAGAGAGAGAGAGAGAGAGAGAGAGAGAGAGAGAGAGGAAGAGAGAGGAGGGGAGAGGGAGGCGGGGGGGGAAGGAAGGGTTAGAGGATCACTTCACAGGAAGGTGTGAAATCCTGTATATGGGTGTGTGTGTGTGTGTGTGTGTGTGTGTGTGTGTGTGTGTGTGTGTGTGTGTGTGTGTGTGTGTGTGTGTGTGTGTGTGTGTGTGTGTATGTGTGTGTGCATGTGTGTGTGTTTGTGTGTGTGCATGTGTGTGTGTGTGTGTGTGTGTGTGTGTGTGTGTGTGTGTGTGTGTGTGTGTGTGTGTGTGTGTGTGTGTGTGTGTGTGTGTGTGTGTGCTCGTGTGTATGTGTGCCCCCACTTCTAAGTATTCATACTGCTAATAAATATCAGTAGTAATACCCGTATTTCTAAAACTACCAACAGTGATTCTAGCACTTATCACTTCTACTTATAAAACACAGAAAGTAATTAGGTTGTAAAATTTAGCTTGTCTGAGCTTCTAGGAGTGTCTGACGTCACCCTCACTAGGCTTCCCCTCGCTAGGCTGCTCCTCGCTAGTCAACACTATCTTCACCTTATCTATGCTATTTCTGCTCTAATTCTGGTAATAGCTTGCAGGAGTGAGTGACCAGTATCTAACAGTGACGCAAGGCCAGGATTCAGAACCCCCAAAACAACCCCAACAGGTGAGTGATACTTAAGCGGCAGTGATGCGATGACAAGTTGCCAGATGCTGATGACGTAGTCGTTGTCGTACACACGCCTTCTATCACTATTTTGAAAATTCTTCACCCGTGATCTTTATAACCATATATGCTCATGCATCCCGCGTCTCTCAATGTCACTTATGATAGAATACACTTCACTTATATTGGAATACACTTCACATTCGGTGTTACACTTTATATGTATAATGTCACACAACTGTTGTGACGTCACTGTTTCAGCAGGCCTAATGCCACCTTCCCTTGTCATATATTATATTTTTCCTTTCTACTTTTGCTTATTAACTTTTTCACTCTCACTGTATGGTGCCCCACATTTCACTTGTTATCCAATCTCTCGAAATTCTTGAACACCCGCTTCCACACTCACTTGAATCTTTGTATATTTGAATCTGTGTAGCAACAGAAGCCTACTATCCACTAACGGTTTGACACTTTGAAATATTAAAGATTTCAGGCTTCCTCTCGACTTTTTTTAACTAATAACTCTGGTTATCACTCGTAGGATTGTTCACTGACGTTGTCACTACCACTGATTACTGCTAGCAGTTGTTGCACGCCTTAAAAACCACTAAAGTTCTCGGAGCCTTGTGACCCACGTCTGCTGACTGACTGTGTGTGTGTGTGTGTGTGTGTGTGTGTGTGTGTGTATGTGTGTGTGTATGTGTGTGTGTATGTGTGTGTGTGTGTGTGTGTGTGTGTGTGTGTGTGTGTGTGTGTGTGTGTGTGTGTGTGTATGTGTGTGTGTATGTGTGTGTGTATGTGTATGTGTGTGTGTGCGTGTGTGTGTGCGTGTGTGTGTGTGTGTGTGTGTGTGTGTGTGTGTGTGTGTGCATGTGTGTGTGTACTCACCTATTTGTACTCACCTATTTGTGGTTGCAGGGGTCGAGTCCTAGCTCCTGGCCCCGCCTCTTCACCGGTTGCTACTAGGCCCTCTCTCTCCCCGCTCCATGAGCTTTATCAAACCTCGTCTTAAAACTGTGTATGGTTCCTGCCTCCACTACGTCATTTTCTAGGCTATTCCACTGCCTTACAACTCTATGACTGAAGAAATACTTCCTACTATCTCTCTGACTCATTTGTGTCTTCAACTTCCAATTGTGGCCTCTTGTTTCTGTGTCCCCTCCCTGGAACATCCTGTCTTTGTCCACCTTGTCTATTCCACACAGTATTTTATATGTCGTTATCATGTCTCCCCTGACCCTCCTGTCCTCCATTGTCGTCAGGCCGATTTCCCTTAATCTTTCTTCATAGGACATTCCCCTTAGCTCTGGAACTAACCTTGTCGCAAACCTTTGTACTTTCTCTAGTTTCTTGACGTGCTTTATCAAGTGACGGTTCCAAACAGGTGCTGCATACTCCAGTATGGGCCTGACATACACGGTGTACAGTGTCTTGAATGATTCCTTACTAAGGTATCGGAACGCTGTTCTCAGGTTTGCCAGGCGCCCATATGCTGCAGCAGTTATCTGATTGATGTGTGCTTCCGGAGACATGCTCGGTGTTATACTCACCCCAAGATCTTTCTCCTTGAGTGAGGTTTGCAGTCTTTGGCCACCTAGCCTATACTCTGTCTGTGGTCTTCTGTGCCCCTCCCCCATCTTCATGACTTTGCATTTGGCAGGATTAAATTCGAGAAGCCATTTGCTGGACCAGGTGTCCAGTCTGTCCAGGTCTCTTTGAAGTCCTGCCTGGTCCTCATCAGATTTAATTCTCCTCATTAACTTCACATCATCTGCAAACAGGGACACTTCTGAGTCTAACCCTTCCGTCATGTCGTTCACATATACCAAAAATAGCACTGGTCCTAGGACCGACCCCTGTGGGACCCCGCTCGTCACAGGTGCCCACTGTGATACATCATTACGTACCATGACTCGTTGTTGCCTCCCTGTCAGGTATTCTCTGATCCATTGCAGTGCCCTTCCTGTTATATGCGCCTGATGCTCTAGCTTCTGCACTAATCTCTTGTGAGGAACTGTGTCAAAGGCCTTCTTGCAGTCCAAGAAGATGCAATCAACCCACCCCTCTCTCTCTTGTCTTACTTCTGTTATTTTATCATAAATCTCCAGAAGGTTTGTGACACAGGATTTGCCTTCCGTGAATCCGTGCTGGTTGGCATTTATACTCCTGTTCCGTTCCAGGTGCTCCACCACTCTCCTCCTGATAATCTTCTCCATAATTTTGCATACTATACACGTCAATGACACAGGTCTATAGTTTAGTGCCTCTTTTCTGTCTCCTTTTTTAAAAATGGGAACTACATTTGCCGTCTTCCATACCTCAGGTAGTTGCCCAGTTTCCAGGGATGTGTTGAAGATTGTGGTAAGTGGCACGCACAACATATCTGCTCCCTCTCTAAGGACCCACGGGGAGATGTTGTCTGTTGTCTGTGTGTGTGTGTGTGTGTGTATGTGTGTACGTGTGTGTGTACTCAGCAATTTGTACCCGCCTATTTGCACTCACCTATTTATGGATGCAGAGGTCGATTCATAGCTCCTGGCCCCTCCTCTTCTCTGGCCACTATTAGGTCATTCTTCCTGCTCCATGAGCTTTGTCAAACCTCATCCTAAAACTATGTATGGTTCCTGCCTCCACTACATTACTTTCTAGGCTATTCCACTTCCTAATATCTCTATCACTGAAAAAATACTTCATAACATCCCTTTGACTCATCAGAATCTTCAACTTCCAATTGTGACCCCTTGTTTCTTTGTCCTCTCTCTGGAACATTGTGTCTGTCCACCTTGTCAATTCCACGCAGTATTTTGTATGTCGTTATCATGTCTCTCCTAACCCTCCTGTCCTCCAGTGTTGTCAAACCGATTTCCCTTAAACTTTCTTTGTAGGGCATTTCCCCTTAGCTCTGGAACTAACCTTGTCACAAACCTAATTTCTTGGCGTACTTGACCTGGTGTGCGTTCCAAACTGGCGCTGCATACTCCAGTATGGGCCTGACGTACACGGTGTTCAGTTGTGGCATGCAAAGAGTATGTACCCTCTATTCGGCGAATGTACACACCTTCATTGAAAGGCTATCTTCCCCAACCAGCAAACCAGGTGCTAAGGGTTGATGATGGGGGCCCCATCGTTCGATCAGTACCCAGGTTTCAGCCAATGAGAAGATGGTTTTGCCAATCGCAGAGGTGTTGTGGGTACCACGCACATGTCTGCCCTTGTCATTCCCACTCTAGAGCTGGTTGAAGCACGGTTTGCTCTCTAGTGGCTTCTGTTCCACATTGCTTACTGTAAAGTGCACTAATACCTATTGTTGTGCATAGTGTATATAGTGTACATAATTCTGTTCTTACTCGGTGAAGGATAATATATGTCAAAAGTCTTTCTGCTGTGTTAATTTTGCTCCCTTGACACCCAGAATAACAGGTCTTTGGACTCCTGGGTTGTAATATGGGGGTCTTTCTGGGATCTGGAGCTGGACTTAGAGCACGGGTTGAGCCTAGGGTGATGCTGGAAGCAGGAACATTGTGTAGCTTGCTGTCTGCCATTGCATTAGCTTTGCCAACACTTCACAAACTTTGCATGTCAATTGTCATGCTATGGTCAGCTTTGCTATGGATGATCATAGACAGATCGCTACTAGCTTGTTCGGTGTGCTCGCTTCGCTACAGTCAATCTTGTTGTTGTGTAAAGATTTTGCAGTCAGTTTTGCTATTGTGTATCAGTTTTGCCAGTGTATGTGCATTTTCTGCAGTCGTACTCTGCATAGCTAAGCGTGTCTTTCAGATAATGTGTTACATTGGGGTATGAATATTCTACAGTCGTACTGTGCATAGCAAATAACTTATAGTTTTGCTATGTAATCTAGACGAGTCAGACGTCTGGTGTCGAAATACACGTTCGTAAACCTGCCTAAATTTTCCTTAAAGCATTGTTGGCAAATTGCTCGTTCCATTGGCATTGATTACAAGTGCACTCTCACAGCTGCGCAGCTTTGTACTCCTATAAGTATCAAACTACTGGAAGAGGACATGGCACATCAGACTCTTCCCTCTACGGGAGCCAGGAATAAAACCCCAATATTCTTGAAGGAGGAAAATGATACATCAACTGAGCAAAATCGTCAGTGCAACAGGGTTATCTGAAGGCGAATCAGCTGTGTTGGCTCTTGAGTTGGCAATAATCAATCTTGAGCAGACTAGGGAACAGACGGCATATGCCAAGGAAGAATTTGATAGGGAAAAAGAAAGAAGGCAGTTTTCTCAAGTTGTAAATGACTTTAGCTTACAGAAAGCAGTACAGCTTGTTCCCCGCTTCAATGAGGCAGAACCAGAACAATTTTTCGAAACTTTCGAAAATCAGGCTCGAGCCTTGAGGTGGCCGGAACAGCACTGGGCGTCATTGGTTCACACTGCGTTATTTAGTAGGGCACAGGAATTTATGTCAGTGTTAAATGACACTGATTTTTTCAGTTATAAAGTGGTGAAGACCACCGTTCTGGAAGCATATCAGTGTATCCCAGCTATGTATAGGAAGTCATTCAAGTTAGGCAGACGACAGCTTGGTCAATCCCTGGTGGATTTTATACGAAAGCAGACCAAAGCTTTTACCAGCTGGTATAAAGCAAGTGGTGTTGCTACCTTCGATGATCTCGTGCAGCTTGTCCCAGTTGATAACCTTCTGGAGTCTGTGGGACCAGAGGTTAGTGTTCTTGCAGGATCATGTCTTAACCGATGCATTGGAGGCAGCCAGGTTGGCTGATACCTTTGAAACCAACCGCTCCTTGCCTGAGTGGTCCCATCTATCTTTTCAACAGCCTGGCATGAGCAGAGATCGTCAACATGGGAGGATGAAGGACCACCCGGAGGAAGAACGTCTACATCAGCCAACTAAGTCACCTGGTGAGCCACACTACTCAACTTATTGTCACCCTGGTGAGCGACCAACCACTCAACATGGTGCAACTCGACAACAGTATCCAGAGCGACACCAGCCAGAGCAACACCAGTTGCAACGTCAGCAGGGAGTTAAGGGCAAGTCTGTCGTCTGCTGCCTATGCAACAAAGTAGGTCACATCCGTCCCAACTGCCCCCATAAGCTCCAACCTTTAGGAAAAATCTATAGTGTCCCTAGTAACATGTCTCTGAAAGAAGTAGAGAAAGTAATGGCTCCTTACTACTGTCAGAGTCGTATTTCCCTTCAGGAAGACTCAAAAACAACTGAAGTCAGAACCTTTAGAGATACTGGAGCATCTTGCTCACTTATAAGAGAGGGAGCACTTGCCCTTTCTGAACACACTTCAGTACAGTCCTCTGTTTTGCTGGAAGCATTTGGAGGAGCGATCTTTTCTGTCCCCTTGCATAGAATCTATGTACAGTGCAAATATTACACTGGATACTTGACTGTGGGTGTATCAGAAGGAATTCCTATAAAAGATGCCATGTTATTACTGGGTAATAACATTACTACTGCTAGTGTATGTCCTGAACCCATAATGATTAATTCTTCTCTGGTGTTGGCCATAACTCAGGCAACATCCCAAGGGTTGTCTGGCGAGAATGCTGACCTATCCTTGGACGACTTTGATCTCGGAATAGCCAATTTGTTTTACGAGGAAAACTGGCCAGAGCCTTGTAAATTAAGTGAACAGAGTCAGATCAAGCCTTCCTTTTCCAGGGTTGCAGGATTGCCAGATATCTCTGTTTCCATGCCCGAGGGACTGTCCTTCCGGAAGGAACAATGAAAGGACCTTTCTTTGAATTTCGCTTTTCAGGCAGCCATGGGTAAATCCTTTTCTGATTATCTGGTCAAGTATAAACTTAAAAACGACTATTTGATCTGCATTGAGACTGGTAAGGAGATAGAGGGCCGGCAACTGTCAGACAGGTTAGTGGTTTCAACAAAGTTTAGACCTCAAATATTGAATATAGCTCATAATACTTCATTAGGAAGTCACCTAGGAATTACTAAAACTTTATACGGATTCACAAAAGAATTCTATTAGCTAAAATTAAGGCAGGATGTGAAGAATCATATCCGATGTTGCCGAGAATGTCAGCAAGTAGGGAAACCTGGACATTCCATTAAACCTGCACCTCTCCAGCCTATACCTGCTGATGGAGAACCTTTTGCAGAATTAATTATAGATTTTGTAGGTCCACTACCTAAGTCAAAGTCTGGAAATCAGTACTTATTTACCATTATGGATAGAGTAACTAGATACCCAGAATCAATTCCCATACGCAGTATTAATACTAAAGCCATTCTTAAGGCTTTAACCAAATTTATTTCTTGTTTTGGCATTCTTAAATCAAATTTTTTTTTATATTTTATTGAGAGCACATCTTGTACAAACAGACATAATACATATATATAGAATAAACATATTGAGAACAATAAGTACATACAGAAAATATCACACACACACACACGTTGTTGTACACAGGAGAAGAAACCCGTCACAGAAAAACGATAAAATTACAAGCACACCATACACCACCCAAGGAACCTGTCGGTATATATATATATGAAAAACACTTAAAATTGTCATGCCTCACTTCAACATAAGTGTAACGTGCAGCGGACCAAAACAACAGTACTCATGTAAATTTAAGTACAGAAGACATCACACATATATATTAATATAAAAAGAAACACACATTCCTAATAATCAATCTTGGGGGTAAATCATACAGAAGTACTTGTATCCGCCTGAGCTATACACACCTCCGTCAAATACACTGGCCACAGTTACTGAATTAACATTTTGTTGTACACATACAACTGATATATCATTATGTAAGATTAAATATGCTATCAACAAAATTCAGTATCACAGCACAGGTTTCTGTATCCTAATGTGAACATATTAATAAACTACCCTATCATAACCTATTCACTGCACATACGTCAGTGTGCAAAACAATTGTGTATACAAGAAACACTATCAAGTTGCAAAATCAGTCTCTCCGACACTCCTTACTCCCCTCTTCCCCCCCCCCCTTTGGGCTACCGCCCACCTTCTCTCGTTAGTACACATTACCCTGTCACTCATTCACCTAACTTTACATGAGCATGTAAGTCTGTCACAGCGCGACAGTATCACAATCACTACAGACCTCACCCAAGCATCCTTAGTGCATACATGTGCACGATTACCTATAAAAATATATACCACCACATCCGAACATAGGTGTGATGGGAAGTAACCATAGCGAATGCAAGACTATATGTATGTACATAGATAGTAATGCAGTCTTCATCCTGGGGGGACATGTTGAGAAATGGTTTACCAGCTAAGTTTATAGTTTAAATATAGGCAAAACTTAGCTTAGAAAGACAGCTCATCGCATGCACAGCCGCCCCTGCAGACGAGGTCTTGAGTAGCTGGCTTGATCATTTTTCAACGGGCTGAAATGAATTATATTTTGTAAGATTATAAATTACCCCTAGGAGGTGTTATGTCAGCATATTTCATTCACTGATTGCTGACAAACTTATTTATGTGGACTCAAAAGTCCGCACCTCACTGCCAACTATAGGCTGATCACAAACTCTTTGCGGCTCAAGAACTTCACAGTCCCCTGTATTACAAGAAATTTATAACCCACCTTGCTTTTGTAGCATGAGGTATGGTGTTCTTCACACCTTCGACAGGTATCGGTGACTTGATAGAAGCTGAAGTGTCCTTGGATGTCCACGTCTTCCATAGTCTAGGAATACGCACACGGGTACACTATGTTCCACAAGATTTGTCTTTATTGTTCACAATCTTATCACTAAAGAAGTGTTTATTGTGTTTTGTGAGACACTTTGTTCACACTAATGCATGGATCAGTGTTCTTTGTTGGTTATCCTGGCGTCAGTGTGACTCTCAGTAGAGTCAAAAGTAATCTGAAGACACCACAGCCTCATACACCATCACTGTCCCTAGTACATAAAAGAAAAGCTGACCTAGTATCTTTTGCTTCCTTGCCACTTCCTCCATGAAGCAAAGCAGAATGCTTGATTCTTGCTGTCTTAAGCATAGACAACAATGTACACTATCTTTACCATGGCAATAAAGTGGGAGCAGGATTTTCCTTAATTGTCCTGCTAAGGTAAGAGAGGGACTGTCTTTAATTAAAATACACTTTGCAAGAAGAGTCGGTCGCCTGACCACAGGTCGCATACTGGTACTGCATCTGGGATCAATTACTTGCTGTAGCAGTAAACAAGATGCTTGCCCCTTCTGAGAGGGCTGGGCCCGACAGGGCTGAAAGGGGCTGAAGGGGGCTGAAGGGGCTGATATCTCCCTCCTAAAGAAAATTTCTCCACAAGACACGTACACAAATCTATAAACTGAGACCCCCACAACCAATTCTGGATCACACTTTTAATCCAGTTATCATCACACATACATCCTAACACCTGCCAACAACACTGAACCATCCTTCATTTACGTATAAGCCAGAAGCCCATACCACACACACACACACACACACACACACACACACTCGGTTTATATATATATATATATATATATATATATATATATATATATATATATATATATATATATATATATATATATATATATATACATACATATACATAAATATGTATAAGCAGAAGTGGTGGCAGCAGTAGGCCTGAGGAAGTAGTGCTGCCATAACAGGTTGGGTGTCATCACAAATAAGAAGTGTACTTACCAAAAGTGAAGTGTAAATTATAAAAGTAGCAGTATACAAGTGATAAGTGTGGTAAATGAGGACTCAAAAGTGCAACGAGAAAAGAATAGCTGAAGAAGTCAGCGGCGGAAGGGCGAGGTGCTCGAGCCATTGTACAGCGAGCATCGTACAGCGAGCATTGTACATCAGGCATCTGGATGGATGTCCCCTCTGAGGAGTAATGTACAAATCACCTGTTTGTGGTTGGCGGGAAGTTTTGAGTGGTAGAGCCGACCGTAGAGCTATCACAAACCCTGCTCCAGAGCGATTATCATACACACAACACCTAGCAGTAGTAGGAAGATAAAATTTGTAGGAGCAAGGAATAGGCAGGAGGATTAAGTCGTGGCTAATGGGACTACAGCCCTGACAACAGTTTCGAGAGATAATGTTTTAGGACACAAAGACAGTACAGTCTGAGAAGCAAGTATTGGGTACACATGTAGTAAAAGGTAGTACATAACTGGGTGAAAGAATGACTTGTTAACACATGCTAGTATTATAATTATTAGAATTACTCTCAGTGTTAATGGTATCTTATTAGTATTACGGATACACAGAGGTGAATTGTATTTCTGGGACATAAACAACTGACGTGCTCACACACACACACGCGCACACACATACACTCGGGGACAGGAGCTGAGTCTCGACCCCTGAAACCACAACTAGGTGAGTACACACAGCTGATCCTTGGAATTTGACCGCGTCCCCTCACCCCCCCACACACCTTTCCCACCCCCACAGACCTTTCCCCTCCCTCGCTCTTGCCTTCACTCCATACTCCCTCCTATCTTTCCCTCGCATTTCTCTCTCTCATAGCCTTTTTACCTCCCCTCCCCCTACTCTTTCTTTCTCTCTCTCTCTCTCTCTCTCTCTCTCTCTCTCTCTCTCTTTCTCTCTCTCTCTCTCTCTCTCTCTCTCTCTCTCTCTCTCTCTCTCTCTCCCATAACCCTATTTCACCCTCCTCTCTCTCTATAGGCTTCTCTCTCCATCTCTCCATTTCTCTCTCTCATAGCCTTTTCCCTCACCCTCCTTTCTCCCTCTCTCTCTCTCTCTCCCTCTCCCTCTCCCTCTCTTTCTCCCTCTCTCTACCCTTTCTCTCCCCCTCACATTTCTCTCTCTCTCCCCCTTGGTCTTATCCCTCACCCCCATACTCTCTCCTCTCTCTCCCTCTTTCTACCCTTTCTCTCTCCTCTCTCTCCCTCTTTCTACCCTTTCTCTCTCCCCCTCGCACCCTCTCCCTCCTCTATCCTTCTGTCTGTGGTAAAAAAAAAAAAAAAAAAAAAAAAAAAAAAAAAAAAAAAAAAAAAAATGGGTGGCCCTAGAGGACGGAAAACCAGTGATCTGGTAGACGAGCCAGGGAGAAAAGACTGGGGAGTTAGAGCTCCAAAAAAGGGAGGAAGAGTGGGGAAGGAAGACAGTCAAGCTTGGTAAGAAAATGGAGGAGCGGATAGCTGAAGAGTGCAGGAAGTGGGAAGTACAGGTCTTAGCAGCAGAAGCTAGGATACAGTGCTTAGAAGAGAAACTGCAAAGCCTGAAACAGATTAGAGAGACAAATGACAATTCAGATGTGACATCAGGAAATTCAATGTCAGGCGCAGACAAGGGGACGGTAAGCAACAACGGAGACATGACGTACACGAAGGCCCTATCAGACCCACGTGGGGCCAGGGAAAAGACGAGGAGCACACTAAGATCAAATGACAGGTCCGAAGACAATGAAGGTATGCTATATGCAGAGATTCTAACAGCCAACTGCAGTAGCAAGGGACAGCTGGTCATGGAAGACAGTTCACTGAGAATAGAAGTTTCAGATATGACAGGGACTGAAGGCAAGAACATGTCAATGGAAGGAAATAAAATGCCTCAGAGGAAGCAGATGGAGACTCAGTGGGAGGAGGAAAGGGCGAGGTCAGTTTTTGTGTATGGGCTCCAAGAAGCCAAGGGGGACAACTTTGAAGAAATAAAACAGGAGGAGAAAAAATGATTGAAGGCATCATGAAAACAATAGGTGAGGGCGATATGACCCAGGTGACAAATTTTCAGAGAATTGGGTGGTTTGCGAGTGGAAGGATACGGCCTGTCAGAGTAACTTTCAAGGAAGAATCAGTTCGAACCAGGATTCTGCAAGAGAAAGCAAGACTGAGGAACAAACAGGGGTACCAGAGAGTATACCTCGACCGCGACAGAACACAAGAAGAAAGGACTACACTGAAAGAGAGGGTACAGAGATGCAAGGAGGAACGAGAGGCAATGACGAAAATGAGCAGGACCCAGACACAGGAGGAAGGGAAAACACACCCCACAGAATCTCCCACCAAAAGACTCCAACCGCGACATTCCCAACGCAACTGAGCAACCTATACTACAACCCACTCACTGTTCCCTCTGCCACCAATCCCCATATCAAAAACCTCACCCCAACAGCTGTCCCTTATGGGCATTCTGACCCCACCCCCATCATCACAAACCCGACCAACACCACAGCCCCATATAGGCCCCCACCAAGGCTCTCACTCCCCAACCCCAATATTCTTGCATGACCACAATGATAGAAAAGAAACTGAAAGTTTGGTACACAAACACGGATGGAATAATGAATAAGCATGAGGAGTGGAACGAAAGAATCAGTGAAAAATCCCCAGACATCATAGCAGTCACAGAAACAAAACTCGCTGAGACAATAACAGACACAATCTTCCCAACGGGATATCAGATCCTGAGGAAAGATAGAAGGAGTAGAGGGGGAGGAGGGGTTGCACTGCTCATAAAACACCGATGGGGATTTGAGGAAATGGAAGGCATGGACATGATTGGAGAAAGAGACTACATTGTAGGTACAATTCAGTCCGGAGAATATAAAGTAGTCATTGGAGTGATGTATAACCCACCACAGAACTGCAGGAGGCCAAGAGAGGAGTACGAAGAAAACAACAGGGTGATGGTGGACACACTGGCTGAGGTGGCAAGAAGAGCTCACTCGAGCAGAGCAAAGTTACTGGTAATGGGCGATTTCAACCACAGGGAGATCGACTGGGAAAACCTGGAGCCACATGGGGGTCCCGAAACATGGAGAGCCAAGATGATGGATGTGGTACTTGAAAACCTCATGCATCAACATGTCAGGGACACAACCAGAGAGAGAGGGGAGGATGAGCCAGCAAGACTGGATCTTGTTTTCACCCTGAGCAGTTCAGACATTGAAGACATCACTTACGAGAGGCCCCTTGGAGCTAGCGATCACGTGGTTCTGAGTTTTGATTATATAGTAGAGTTACAAGTGGAGAAGGTAACAGGAACTGAAGGGGACAGGCCAAACTATAAAAGGGGGGACTACACAGGTATGAGAAACTTCCTGCAGGAGGTTCAGTGGGACAGAGAAATGGTAGGAAAATCAGTAAACCAGATGATGGAATATGTGGCAACAAAGTGCAAGGAGGCAGAGGAAAGTTTTGTTCCCAAGGGAAACAGAAATAATAGGAAGACCAAAACGAGTCCTTGGTTTACCCGAAGGTGTAGGGAGGCAAAAACTAAGTGCAACAGAGAATGGAAAAGGTACAGGAGGCATAGGACCCAGGAAAACAAGGAGATTAGTAGAAGAGCCAGAAACGAGTATGCGCAGATAAGGAGGGAGGCCCAGCGACAGTATGAAAACGACATAGCATCGAAAGTCAAATCTGACCCGAAACTGCTGTATAGCCACATTAGGAGGAAGACAACAGTCAAGGACCAGGTGATAAGGCTGAGGAAAGAAGGTGGAGAACTCACAAGAAACGATCAAGAGGTATGTGAGGAGCTCAACACGAGATTTAAGGAAGTATTTACAGTAGAGACAGGAAGGACTCTGGGGGACAGACCAGATGGGGACACCAGCAAGGAATACACCAACAAGTGTTGGACGACATACATACAGATGAGGAGGAGGTGAAGAAACTGCTAAGGGACATAGATACCTCAAAGGCAATGGGACCGGACAACATCTCCCCGTGGGTCCTTAGAGAGGGAGCAGATATGTTGTGCGTGCCACTTACCACAATCTTCAACATGTCCCTGGAAACTGGGCAACTACCTGAGGTATGGAAGACGGCAAATGTAGTTCCCATTTTTAAAAAAGGAGACAGAAAAGAGGCACTAAACTATAGACCTGTGTCATTGACGTGTATAGTATGCAAAATTATGGAGAAGATTATCAGGAGGAGAGTGGTGGAGCACCTGGAACTGAACAAGAGTATAAATGCCAACCAGCACTAATTCACGGAAGGCAAATCCTGTGTCACAAACCTTCTGGAGTTTTATGATAAAAAAACAGAAGTAAGACACGAGAGAGAGGGGTGGGTTGATTGCATCTTCTTGGACTGCAAGAAGGCCTTTGACACAGTTCCTCACAAGAGATTAGTGCAGAAGCTAGAGCATCAGGCGCATATAACAGGAAGGGCACTGCAATGGATCAGAGAATACCTGACAGGGAGGCAACAACGAGTCATGGTATGTAATGATGTATCACAGTGGGCACCTGTGACGAGCGGGGTCCCACAGGGGTCGGTCCTAGGACCAGTGCTATTTTTGGTATATGTGAACGACATGATGGAAGGGTTAGACTCAGAAGTGTCCCTGTTTGCAGATGATGTGAAGTTAATGAGGAGAATTAAATCTGATGAGGACCAGTCAGGACTTCAAAGAGACCTGGACAGACTGGACACCTGGTCCAGCAAATGGCTTCTCGAATTTAATCCTGCCAAATGCAAAGTCATGAAGATAGGGGAAGGGCACAGAAGACCACAGACAGAGTATAGGCTAGGTGGCCAAAGACTGCAAACCTCACTCAAGGAGAAAGATCTTGGGGTGAGTATAACACCGAGCATGTCTCCGGAAGCACACATCAATCAGATAACTGCTGCAGCATATGGGCGCCTGGCAAACCTGAGAACAGCATTCCGATACCTTAGTAAGGAATCGTTCAAGACACTGTACACCGTGTATGTCAGGCCCATACTGGAGTATGCAGCACCTGTTTGGAACCCGCACTTGATAAAGCACGTCAAGAAACTAGAGAAAGTACAAAGGTTTGCCACAAGGTTAGTTCCAGAGCTAAGGGGAATGTCCTATGAAGAAAGATTAAGGGAAATCGGCCAGACGACACTGGAGGACAGGAGGGTCAGGGGAGACATGATAACGACATATAAAATACTGCGTGGAATAGACAAGGTGGACAAAGACAGGATGTTCCAGGGAGGGGACACAGAAACAAGAGGCCACAATTGGAAGTTGAAGACACAAATGAGTCAGAGAGATATTAGGAAGTATTTCTTCAGTCATAGAGTTGTAAGGCAGTGGAATAGCCTAGAAAATAACGTAGTGGAGGCAGGAACCATACACAGTTTTAAGACGAGGTTTGATAAAGCTCATGGAGCGGGGAGAGAGAGGGCCCAGTAGCAACCGGTGAAGAGGCGGGGCCAGGAACTAATACTCGACCCCTGCAACCACAAATAGGTGAGTATAAATAGGTGAGTACAGTGAAGAGGCGGGGCCAGGAGCTGAGTCTCGACCCCTGCAGCCACAGTTAGGTGAGTACAATTAGGTGAGTACACACACACTCACACACACACACACACACACACACACACACACTCACACACACACACACACACACACACACACACACACACACACACACACACACACACACACACACACACACACACACACACACACACACACACACACACACACACACACAGGACAGGAGGGTCAGGGGAGACATGATAACGACATATAAAATACTGCGTGGAATAGACAAGGTGGACAAAGACAGGATGTTCCAGGGAGGGGACACAGAAACAAGAGGCCACAATTGGAAGTTGAAGACACAAATGAGTCAGAGAGATAGTAGGAAGTATTTCTTCAGTCATAGAGTTGTAAGGCAGTGGAATAGCCTAGAAAATGACGTAGTGGGGGCAGGAACCATACACAGTTTTAAGACGAGGTTTGATAAAGCTCATGGAGCGGGGAGAGAGAGGGCCTAATAGCAACCGGTGAAGAGGCGGGGCCAGGAGCTAGGACTCGACCCCTGCAACCACAAATAGGTGAGTACAAATAGGTGAGTACACACATGCACGCACTCCCGGCGGCTAGCCCATTGGAACCTTGGAAAACATCCTTAATTCTTGCCCCAGCCATGACAACTCCCCCTACAAAGCTAGTAAGATCCCAACAGGTAAACCACGATATCCTGCAGGGAAAGCTTCCTCCCACAGCCATCGATATATTTCCCTATTCCTGCAAACCGTCTTATAGAAAGTAACTGCCCTTACCCATTTCCATGCAACCCGGTCCCCATTCCCACACATACCCCACGACACGTACACAAAATCTACCATTAAATATGCCAATGCCCGTTTTGTGCTCTCTGGCACCCTTCCCACATCCAAAACGAGCGCTCTCAGCACTGATACGCCCCCCTAATCGCCTCACTATCCTACCCATCCAATCCCTAACATTCCCCAAACATTCGCAAAAATACACCACATGATATGCTGTATCCTCTCCACCACACACCCGATACCCACTCTCCTCCACCGCTCGTCTCACCCGTAGAACCACTCCTGATGGCAAAATGCCATGCAGGAAACGGAACATAACCTCCCGCACCTGAGGTCTAAGCTTCTCCCCATCCATACATGGGGTATATTCCCACCACCGGCACTACCACCTGGCTCCCAATCAATCTCACCAACACCCCCACATGGATCTTGCCAGGCTCCAGTAGGACCATGAGGGCACACAGCACCGCCTCACACCCATACCACCTCTTCACTCCCTCATGCAGAAGCTTCAACCCTCCCCCCGCACCCCCGACTTGTACAAACTCCCTTCGTAAGTAAACACATTTTACCCAATGCCACAGATCCAATAGCCCTAACCCCCTCCCTGACATTTCGGCAGCATTACCACCTCCCTCCTCAGCCAATCACACCTGGATCCCTATATAAATTTGAACACCCTCTTCAAGATTCTCGCAATTCCTTGCCCCATCATGGGGTATACTGCCGCCATGTGCCAAACCTTACTGAATAGTTGCATGTTTTTCACGATGGCCCTCTGCAACAATGTCAAATGGTACGGTCGCAAACTCTCCAATCTATGCTCCACCCATTCCACAATAGACTCGGAGTTCACCTCTCTCGAGTGCACTTGATCCTCCATGTACACTATTCCACATATCTTTAAGATATCCACCACCCTCCACTCCACTCCAATCTCTCTGCCAGTTCCAATTCTCCAGCCTCAATAAGCATGATTTCTCCACATTAGCCCTCATCCTCGTAGCCACTCCAAACGTACCAATGGCCTCACCCACCTCTCTCAAACTCTTTCCCTCCCGCACGAGTACCATTGTGTAATCAACGTATCCCACGATCCCCTGCCAACACCCAACCTCCCCCAGCCCCACCACCCACAGATACGGGTCTCAATGAGTCTATAAAATGGGTTCTGAACACAGGCAAACAGGATTTGAGAAAGTGGACATTCTTCCCTGAGGCCCCGCCCCATACACAGTTTCCCCTATGTGACCATTGATTTGCACATGCACCCGCGCCCCTCGATACAATGTCTCCACCCACTCTGCAACTTCCTCCCCAAATCCCTGCTTCAGAAGAATCTGCCGCAATGCCTCCCATTCCAATGGTCATTTGCCACCTGCCAATCCAAAGCAAGTAAGCCCCCCTTTTCCCTCCAAACCCTCCACAAACCCCTTAATATGCCCGTGGCCCTCGACCATAGATCTTCCAGACAACCCGTATCGCCCTCCCGATACGATGCACTCCACAAAATATTTCAGACGATTTCCCAGTATTTTTGCAAACAATTTATAATCCACACATAGTAAAGATATCACCAGATGATCCTTTAGGGTATTCTGGGCCTCTCCCTTCAGGACCAGAATGACCACTGCTGTGGCTTGTAACTACCTCAAAACCCCCCTCTTCTTCATGGTGTTCATCAACTTCACTAAGAACCCACGCATTAACTGCCAATGCTGCAGGTAGAATTCACAGGGCAGTCCATCTATCCCCAGAGCCTTTCCTGTATGCATACCCACCAATACCCGCCAAACCTCGCCCTCATCTATCTCACCAACCAGTGTTACCCGATCACTACACCCCAATGAACATGGCACTAGCTCGCAGACACTACATAAAGCCTCACCTCCCACTGCACTACTCCCCAAATACTGCTCATACCATGCATCCATGTAACCACTCATTCCCTCTGTCGTCTGCAACACTTGCCCCTCATGATAACTCCCCACTTTCGAGGGGACGACTAACCTACCAACCTCAGTGGCTTTCCGACAGTGCACCGCATCAAAACGCTCATTTTGCAGCTCGTGAATCCTTCCCTTCAACATTTCTATATCCTCCACAGAATATACTCCCCTGTGTCCACCCCCTCCATAAAAAGCCCACAACCTACCCTCTAGGTACTGAAGGAGCCCATACAATTGTTGTATTATGCTTTTCCCCTCCCTCCCTGACGTATCCTTCCCTTAGAGACCCCGTCCCACCACCCCAGCAAATCCTCCACACCCCACCCTTCCTCACTGAGCTCTGCCCACAACATCTCAAATCCCCCCTGCCCCTCCTCATCACCTAGAATCCTCGTATTTATTTTCCAATAGCTTATACACCTCCTACCCTACCCATCCCACGCCAAGTCAACCACAACCGTCCTATGATCAGAATATTCCACCTCTGCTGTATGCAACGACTCCACTCTTACCTGCTTCGTGATGTACACCTGATCTAGCCTTGCCGCATATCCACGTCTAACAAAAGTGTGCTCCACCTCCCAAGCCCCACCCCCAAACACGTACTGTAAACACACATCCCTCAGAAGATCACCTAGGATAGTTGAAAAATGCCCTGCCCCCCGCGGCTCAACGTCTGCCCTGCGAATAATACAATTCCAGTCCCCTCCCATGACAGCAACAGGTGGTAAAGAATGGAAATCATAAACGAGCTCATCCCTCACAAAATCCGCTTTCACACATGCATCACTCTCCGCAGGTGCATACACACACACTAACGCCACTTGCTTGCCCATCCACCACCCATCTGCTCTCATAATACACCCCTCCCCCCCTTCACTTCTACTGACCACAAATGGGCTCGCCTCCCGAAGTAGGACTCCTGCAACTCCTTTCGAGCACCCTGTCTGCATCACAATGGCCCTATATCCATCCACCTCCAATACACACCCCACCTTGATATTGTGTTCTTGCATAAATACGACATTCACTCTATGCCAGCACAAGAAACTGGCAAACCACGCATGCTTCACATCCTGACACAAATCATTAATGTTAACCGTCATACACCTTAGGCCAGCAGTGGTTTCTTCCCCCTGTGCTTTGACACTTTCACCATACCACCATGTCCTTTCAGACCTCTTTTACTCGTGTTTCTATTGGCAGCCCTAACCCCTCCCCGGTCCAGCTCCGGGTCCAAAGTCCCCGAGGGACTGCCTCCATCTGCTTCCATCACCACCACCTTGCCGGTCCTCTGTGCTGGGGTCAGGACATCATCCGAATCCGATGTCACGGCCTCATGCTTGCACGTGACTCCATCCATTCCAACTCCACCTCCTGTGATTCCTCACGGTGAACCTCCACCTCCACCACATGTCCAACCTCCCCGCCATCTGGGCACATCGCCCCATGAGACACCACCAAGTCAATGGGCTCCTCTTGCTGCCCACACAGGTCTACAGCATTCCTCACACCAGCCCTCGTTGCCGAATTGCACTCCCCATCTGACTGGGGAAACAGCGAGGTGATCACCATCTCTACGACCTTATCGATGGCTTCCACTGCCGAACCATGCCATCCCCCACCATCAGGCAAAATGGGTCCCACAGGCCCCCCAGCCACAGGGGCCCTCAGGTCCTCACTTGCCATCACCTCTGCTCGCTCCACCTCCCTCCCACCACCCAAAGACGACCAGGCCCACATCCTTCCTGTTACTCCAGGGCATGTCCAAATTCCCCAGATTCCCCTGTGGCAGTGCTTCCTAGACCATGAAGTCGAGACTGTTGTTCACAATACGCAGCAATGTGACCAAAACCACCACAACGCCTACAAGTCCTGTGTTGCCCAGCATAGGACACCATGACCTGAGTCCTGAAGGCCTCCAACATAACATACAATGGTATGGGGTGCTGTAACGTCATTTTTAGCGAAAACATGCCCTCCGGGAACCCAGCATGTGCACCTTCTACCCACTTGCAGGTAGTCCTTGAAAACATTGGGTATGTCCGTTTCATCTGCCTCAAACGGTACATTTCGCACTCTAACCCAAGTATAGTGCCTGGAGATGTCCTGAAGGCGGACACTCACCAGAGAATTGATGTCCACTCGCGCATCCTGGTATTTCTCCACCAGCCTCTCATAGACGCCGGCGTTCAACAACTTGACAAACACCCTGTATGCACTATTGAGTGCTACACCATATAATTCAGCATTCTCTATACCATACATATCCCGGATGATTAATGGCAACAACACGGGAGCAGCTTGTGGCGAAATCGCCCCGCGAACCAGCTCAATACCCACAATATTCACTCTCCTCACACCCTGCGCCATATTGGAAAAAACAGGAAGTCTTCCAATCGCCGAGAGAGGGCAGCAGGTGCACGTCTGCTCACACCAACAGACGAGCAGAGAATGCCTAAATCTATTCCAAGTGATCAAGGTACTAACTTCACTGCCAAAGTATTTAGGGAAGCATTAACTAGGTTAGGGATGATCCACAACTTATCCCTGCCTTGTGAGGGAAAAGTAGATTATAAGTGGGCTTATGGTTGTTCAGGCAACCAGGAACCATTAACGAGTTACGTCGCACACTCCCCTCTGGCAGGCTGGGGCAAAACTCTAGTTCCTGGTGTCTGATGTGCTTCAATTTCTACTCCTGATAGTATTGACCTTATCTGGTGTGGGGTTAAGTTCGCAGAGTCACTTCACCTCCACTCTTCTCCTGATTAGGTAAGGTGATCTACCAGGAGTATTACTGTTCGCTGTTTTTCTTTTGCTTGTTGGTTACCAGTAATGATTTTGGCATTTAATACCACTCTTTTTCATTCTTAAATGTTATATTTGCTTAACTGTTGGTAACCAGTTTATTTTTTTCTAATTACCAGCGTGGTCATAAGGGAGCAAGATACTTGTTAATAATTGGACTAATTAACATTGTCCGACTACTACCAGCCCTTATTTACCCTACTTGTGGTGCTCCAGCCAAGTAGTACAGGAGATTCCAAAACATCGGACTGATACCATCCACCCAGGATTACCTACAACGTCTTTAACATCAGAGATCCATCCAGGGCCTTACCTACTCCTGCCCAAATACAGCACCAGAACCAACGACCACTTGTATTATATATTTAAATTTTAAGTAAAATCCACAAAAGACAATATTCTTATTATTCCTTGAGTCGTTTCTTCGTTTATTTTTCCACTAGTTTTTTGCTCAGATGGAGGGTGTTCCACTGACATACCTATCATCCTTAATCCCAAGGCGCCTTGGAAAGATTCCATCAAACGTTAAAAACAAAGATGAGAACTTTTTGAATGTATTTTCGTACAGACTGGAATGAATCTCTACCTTTGTTGCTGTTTTCAATAAGGGAAACTGTGCAGGAGTTTACTGGGTACAGTCCGTTTGAGCTGATCTTTGGACACAATGTACTAGGCCCTCTTCGGGTGCTCAAAGAAGGATGGATGGGAGAAGACGTTAGCTCAACACTCCACAACCCGTCTTCAAAGTTGCAGGTGGCACGTCAGTTAGCCAAGGCTAACCTAAAGGCAGATCAAAACAAGATGAAACATGTGTATGACAGAAATGCACAATTCCTCTCCTTCCATCCAGGAGTCAAGGTGTTGGTACAGGAACCTATACCTGGCCACACGTTGAAAGCTAGATTTACGGGACCTATGCAAATTGTAAGTAAATTATCTGATGTAAATTATGTGGTAGCTCCCCTTGATAAGACCTCAAAAACTAAAACTTGCCACATTAATCAATTAAAATCTTTTCATACACCAGATAGTCCCAGTAATGACTGTCCTCTACCTCTGAGGACGACTCTGACTCTTTGCACTCTATTTCTGAAATTAATGTCAAGCTTCCAAATTGTCCTCCTCAAGGACCCTAGCCCTTTAATGGTGGGGCTATCTGAAACTCGAGCAACAAGTTTAGTTGCGCTTCTACAGTCATACCCTGATATTTTTTTGGATGTGCCGAGAAAATGTAGGTTTGGTTATCATGACGTAGATGTGGGGAAACTCTAAACCTATTAAACTCTCCCCTACAGAGCTAATCCTGAAAAACAGAAGCTACTTCAGCAGGAGGTAGAATTTCTGTTAGAGCATGGGTTAGTGGAGGAGGAGTCTAGTCCATGGGCTTCACCGTGCATCCTTGTTAAAAAAGCTGATGGAGGTTTTTGTATGTGTACAGACTACCGTAAGGTGAACGATGTCACAATTACAGATGTTTGTCCGACTTTGTGGGTAAGGCTACTTTTGTGTCCAAGTTAGATCTCCTTTAAAGGTGACTATCGGGTACCTTTGATGGATAAGGCGAAGGAAATCTCTGCCTTCGTAATTCCAGGAGGTCATTATCAATATACAGTTACCCCCTTTGGAATGAAACTTCCCCTCTTCATTCCAGAAACTTATCCTGGAGGCTATTAAAGGAATTAAAGGCACGGCAGCCTATTTTAGATGACACCACAGTTGTGTCTGATATTTGGATCAACACCTATTTAGGCTTAAAACTCTCTTTGAGACCTTCCAGATTTCTCATTTAACTGTTAATTTATGCCTTTCTTTAGCCGGGTCACTGTTACTTTTCTAGGCCATGAAGTAGGTAGTGGCAAAGTTGCTCCTAAATTTGCTAAAGTTCTTCCCATTAAAGATTACCCAATTCCCAATGATAGGAAATCTCTTCAACGTTTCCTAGGCATGATAGGGTTTTATAGAAAATTTTGCAATTTTTTTTCAGATATTGTAGCACCCCTTACCTCTATACCAGTCAAAAAGTTCCCTTTAATTGGATCCAAGAATGTCAAAATGCTTTTATAAAAGCAAAAAGATTGTGTACTGCACCGATTCTTTTGTCTCGAGACTTCTCCAAACCTTTTTCATTACAGGTTGATGCTTGTGAGTCTGGGGTTGGAGCAGTACTGATGCAAATCGGGGACGAGGGGTTGCAGCCTGTAGCATTCTACTTGTCAAAGTTCCAGCCACACCAGAGGGCTTACTCTACCATTGAAAAAGAAGCCCTCGTGCTGGTACTGGCTTTGGAGCACTTCGATGTTTACGTGGGCCAGACTTCACAGGTGGTCACTGTATATAGTGACCACAACCCTCTGGTATATCTCCAAGCCATGAAGAACCACAATACAAGGCTCATGAGATGGAGTCTATGACTGCAACCCTATTCTCTCAGAATATTACACATTGCCGGCAACGAAAATAAGTTGGGAGAAACATTATCAAGAGTATTTTAGGTTAGGATGTGTTGGGGGCCTGTGGTGACTAGTATAAGTTTTTTTTTTTTTTGGTCCCCTTGTGTTTTTTTTTTGTCCCCTTGTGTTTTTTTTTTTTTTTGTGAGGGGGTGCGGGATACTGTCCTTCTGTACATTGGACTTATGTCAGCCCTACTGACTGCTGTCTCACTCTAAGTTTAGGGTTTGGCTTTTTGTCGCGAATAAAGCTGAGCTCTATCTAAGAGTTGGATGGTTGAGAGGAAAGGTGGTCCCATAATATGGTGCCATGGTCACCAATGGGAGGTGGGAGCCTATTCCTGAGCGCTCTCGGGGTGGGGGTGTGGCATGCAAAGAGTACGTACCCTTCATTCGGCACATGTACACACCCTCATTGAAAGGCTTTCTCCCCCAACCAGCGAACCAGATGCTAAGGGTTGATGATGGGGGCCCCCATCGTTCGATCAGTACCCAGGTTCCAGCCAATGAGAAGATGATATTGGCAATCGCAGAGGTGTTGTGGGTACGACACCTGTCTGCCCTTGTCATTCCCATTCTAGAGCTGGTTGAAGCACTGTCTGCTCTCTAGTGGCTTCTATTCTGCCTAGCTTACCGTGGAGTGCACTAATACCTATTGTTGTACATAGTGTATATAGTGTACATAATTCTGTTCTTGCTTGGTGAAGGATAATATAAGTCAAAGTTTTTCTGTTTTTTTATTTTGCTCCCTTTACGAGAAGCCAGTTGCTGGACCACGTGTCCAGCCTGTCGAGGTCTCTTTGAAGTCCTGCCTGATCCTCATCTGATTTAATTCTTCTTATTAACCTCACATCATCTGCGAACAGGGACACTTGAGTCTATCCCTTCTATCATGTCATTCACATATACCAAAAATAGCACTGGTCCTAGGACCGACCTCTGTGGGACCCCGCTCGTCACAGGCGCCAACTGTGATACCTCATCACATACCATGACTCGTTGTTGCCTCCCTGTCAGGTATTCTGATCCATTGCAGTGCCCTTCCTGTTATACACGCCTGATCCTCTAGCTTCTGCACTAATCTCTTGTGAGGAACTGTGTCGAAGGCCTTCTTGCAGTCTAAGAAAATGCAATCAACCCACCCCTCTCTCTCGTGTCTTCTGCTAGTTTATCATAAAACTCTAGAAGGTTTGCGACACAGGATTTGCCTTCTATGAATCCGTGCTGGTTGTCATTTATACTCTTGTTCCGTTCCAGGTGCTCCACCACTCTCCTGATAATCTTCTCCATGACTTTGTATACTATACACGTCAGTGACACTGGTGTGTGTGTGTGTGTGTGTCGTGATGTAGTGTTAATTTTGATATTTATAAGCACTCGTGTAATATATATTGTAAAAGTATCGGCTGGTATCGGCCATATTTTTACCGATACCATTACTTTGGCAAAGCGCTACTTTCATCGTCACAAATATCATTAACTCAAGCGTATGTGACAGTATCGATTTCAGTATCATTTCTAATAACTGCAGCTGCGGCCGAAATTTTACTGTCATTGTCTTCTTCAGAATCCTCGTATATATTACCGGGATATTCTTTCAGAAGTCTTGCAGTATCGGTGTTCCAGCTATTGTATCTATGAATAAATAATTTCCAAAATGTTCCATTATCTCTTCCTTTACATACTTTCACACTGTACAGTTTAATGTCACTGTCCTTCGGGACATTCTTTAATTTTATTAACTACTTCAATTATAGTTGCCTGCTCTTCTTCACTTTCATCAGTTCGTTTTACTGGTTGATTGGAAACAATATGGCGGATTTTCTCCTTTGGACAACCTGGTTTACCAAAAAATAAATATCAGTAAGATAACTAGGAATTTCTCTGCCTTTACGGAACTTTTTCAGATACTTTTTATAATAGTACGCAGCTTCAGCATGCAGATCAGAAACAGACTGAATACATTAACCAGTAGGAGCACAGGTGTTCCTAATAAAGTGGCCACTGTGTGAACATGTATACACACTCATACTTCCATTTGTACATATTACACATATGCTCACTCATACATGTGCACAACTGTACTTATGAATATGTTTTCATACATACCAACATATAAACTTACACATATATATTTACATTTAGAATTTTATTATTTCAGTTGCAGTAATGATACCTTTCTAGGACGCAGCAGTGACAGAAATACATTTAGCTTGACATAACTTTCAGCTTCAGAAGGTTCGTCTTAAATACGTACCATTGTTAATGAAAGGCAAGGATTACAGGGAGGTGGAGTTTGTTTTGGAATGAGGCCGATACAAGCCGGTATAATTTGGTCTTGTTTCCTGATCGGAATTAACTGTGAGTTGGATGCACCTTCAGCTGTGAGTCAAAACTGTTTCTCAGTAATAATGGGATAGTATTTGATATGGCAGTTGATTCCTCTTGTTATGACTTTCTAAACTCTTTTACTCGTTGTTTCCAGCAGGGACATGGGTCTGTGGTTATTCGGAATTGAATGATTTCATGCAGTTTAGGAAAATATATCTTTGTTCATGTTTTGAACGGTTTTTTAATATGCAGTTTACAAATTCCATTACATATGTTCAATAATGTTTGCAGACACGAAGATATTTGATATATGCTTTATTCTTGATAATGTTTCTGCTATTTCTTTGATCTTCTTGATTTTCACTATATTTCCTGAAACGTGATGAGCCTCCTTTCAGGGAGGTTTTCGAATAAGTTTTCTAGGCTCATATATGATCGAATTTGATGATGGGAATACTACCCTCCACCAGTGTTTCATTATGGTAGTTTCAGTTTATTGTGGCTCTGATGTTTCAGCAGAAAATATAACTTTTCCGGCCACGCTCCTAAAATTGTCTTGATTTTGGCGATCGTCTATGTTATTACGGTCAAAATGCAATTTCTTCGTCTGTGATAATTTTTGCTGAGTAACCAATAATTTTCTTGCTGGGGTGAAGCTTTCATGGAATATCCCGACAAAAAAATTTGGGCTCCTTCTGTTTTGATTAACTTGGATTACTAAATTCCCCTATCATTTCTCTTCTGAGGTTTTGATGGACCAGGATAAGGATAGTTTGGAGCTCCGTTCGTAGACGGCTTGAACATTTTATATAGCTGAATTATCTTGATAGACGAACAATTACATCTCTTATCCCTTCGAAAACCTTAGTTATTGGTTGGTCTACATCGCTAATTGGCTGATTGCTTAGCTGAATTATATGATCGTAATCCAAAAAATTGCGATTAGGGTCAAAATCTAGAATGTTAATATTCGGTTTTGAAGATTTATGGACTCAGAACCGGTTGGTATTTGTTGAATAGTTACTGCGAGGGGGTCGGCTTCACATCACTCCAAAGATGTCAATAAAATAGGTTACGGTCTATGTTGGTGATAAATAAGTTTGGCAATTTTTATTTATTCGCTCCTCTGAAAATTTTTAAAAATAGGCCCTGAAGAGTGAGATAGCCAGTTCTCATAATGAAATATTTATTTCTTAATTTTTGTTTTACAGTCGTTTTTTTTACTGTGACAATTAAACAGAGGTGGGATTGTGTCTGCCTAGAATCCTCTACCAAATGTAGGGAGTCTGTGTCAGGTCATGACAAATACTGCTAATAAATTATCTTCATCAGTATGTAAATTATGATACTGGTAAATAATCTTAACAGATTAGGTACCCTACCGTGTGACCCCGTCTGTAATTCTCCAGTTCAGAGTATCTAAGGATTTAACAAAGAGTTTCATTCTTTCCGTTGTTTTGTTTATAGGGATTAAGTCAGTGTTATAATTGCATAATTCTATTTCAAAATTACTTGTTAATAAATTATTATATTTTAATTTGCATGTTGATTACTAATACGTATGTGGTTTTAACTGCTTCAGGTGGAGTACTGAATTGCTTAGGTTTATTCTCTTGTTAATTAAGTGTACATATGGAAATATAAACACAAATGCAGTATAATGTGATCCTTATTGACTACGTTTCGCCCACACAGTGGGCTTTTTCAAGTCACAAACAGTTCTGTTTGTGACTTGAAAAAGCCCACTGTGTGGGCGAAACGTAGTCAATAAGGATCACATTATACTGCATTTGTGTTTATATTTCCATTGTGTCGGTATTTTATACCATTTATTTCCAAGTGTACATATGACCAGATGTGTTTCTTTATCAAGTGATTCATACTTTCAATTTTTATTATTGATCTCAGCAAGTCTCCAACTGCAACATCACTCTGAGCATCACTCTGTCAGGGATAATGACAGTCGTGCTAGTATTACTAGCACGACTGTAAAGATTCTCCTGAATGTTACTGAGTAATAGTAAGATACTTCAGGTGCTTTGCAAGCAATTATCTTTTCCTCATCTCACAGCAGTTAAAAAATGTCATCACAGTAGCGTATTTTATCGAGTTAATATATAGATGAAGACTTCATAAACAGAAGAGCACCAGGGCATAGAATGAGAATAGAATACTGCTGTTCACATTATTAATCACCCTGAACAAGGGCAGACAGAGATGTTAAAGTGCTGCTCATTTCTTGGATCTACAGATATTTAAGCATAAGGTGAGGTTACAGTATTTCTCACCTCTAAATATTTTCACATTAGAGGACAGCGTTATGTTAAAATACTGTCTCTTTAATAACTGTCCTTATTCTAGGGTATACGATGATGTTAGAGCACTGGCCACCTTCGTAACGTCTTCATACTTAACGGGGTAAGAGTACTTCGCATTTAATATATTTCATGACACTACCCAAGTTTTTCCAACTTTTCTGCCTTACTTGAAATATACCCAAGTAAATAAAAACATGTTTAAATATTTTATGTATAATCATATATGAAGCATTCTGAAAAAAAAAATAATCGATATAACTTATTGCAGTAACAGAGTTTCTTTGCCAGTCTTTTAGAATAGTGTCACTCTGTAACACGAGTCTCCTAAACTGTAATGTATATGTCAGTTAATTCATTAAATGTATGAACCAAGGATACTTAACATATTTTGTTTAAAGTAACCCCTTCGAGTTTCTATTGAAAAACTACGGACTTCTCTCCCAGCAAAAGTCCATTGATCTTGAACCACCAGGTAAGGTAACCACTATGTAATTTTTAAGTATTGGTAATAAATAAACAAGTTGATAAATTAGACACATGTGCATCACTTGGGTATCTTTAATGAGAAACGTTTCGCCAGACAGTGGCTTCATCAGTCTATACAAAAGAGGACGGTGAAGAACAGGAGGAGTTTGAGGTAATAAGTCCCTCAGCCTTGAGTCGATTTGGTCAGTCCGTCAAACTGACCACATCGACTCAAGGCTGAGGGACTGATAACCTCAAACTCCTCCTGTCCTTCACCATTCTCCTTTGTATGGACTGATGAAGTCACTGTGTGGCGAAACGTTTCCTCATTAAAGATACCCAAGTGTTGCAGATACGTCTAATTTATCAACTTGTCGGTTCTCTGAACCATTCATCTACAATAAATAAATAAGGCAATGTGCTTTGTATAGCTTTGAACTGATGATCCTTCAGGCGGCTGTCGAAATCTCTCCCAACGTCGACTGTCTTCCCTCTGAACACTGCTTGCTAACTTGATGCCCACTGTAGCTATTTAAGTTTCAGAGACCAACAACCGTGATTCATGTATATTTTTTAAGTCAGTAACCCACAGCAATTAGTCCAAACGATGTAAATAGATTTTATTCCCAGATGTCATCAATGAGAAAATTAGTATAATAAACACTTTTCTGAAAGTTTTCTACATCAGACAATCGATTCTAGGCTCCAAAAAAGATAAATTGTTGCGCACTTAATTACACTAAATTGTTCACGTGGACATTCTCTGCTGGTCTGTTGGTGTGAGCAGACGTGCGCCTGCTGCCCTCTCTCGGCGATTGCAAGACTTCCTGTTTTTTTCCAATATGGCGCAGGGTGTGAGGAAGAGGGTAAATACTGTGGGCATCGAGCTGGTTCGCGGGGCGATTTCGCCGCAAGCTGCTCCCGTGCTGTTGCCATTAATCATCCGGGATACGTATGGTATACAGGATGCAGAATTGTATGGTGTAGCACTTAATGGCGCATACAGGGTGTTTGTCAAGTTGTTGAACACCTGCGTCTATGAGAGGCTGGTAGATAAATACAAGGATGTGCGAGTGGACGTCAATTCTATGGTGAGTGTCTGCCGTCATGACGTCTCCAGGCATCATACTTGGGTTAGAGTGCGAAATGTACCGTTTGAGACATGAAACGGACATACGCAATGTTTTCAAGGACTACGGGGCAGTTCACCTGGCACAGCCCGGCAAGTGGGTAGAAGGTGCATATGTTGGATTCCCGGAGGGCATGTTTTCACTAAAAATGACGTTACGGCACCCCGTACCGTCATATGTTATGTTGGAGGCCTTCAGGACTCAGCTCATGGTGTCCTATGCTGGGCAACGCAGGACCTGCAGGCGTTGTTGTGGTTTTGATCACATTGCTGCATATTGTGAACGACAGACTCAACTTCATGGTCTAGAATGTATTGCCGCAGGGGAATCTGGGCAAGTTGGATGTGCTCTGGAGCTACAAGAAGGACGTGGCACTGGTCGTCTGTGGAGTGAAGAGGTGGAGCGAGCAGAGGCAGTGGCGGGTGCGGACCTGACGGCCCCTGTGGCTGGGAGCCCTGTGGGACCCATTTTGCCTGATGGTGGGGGACAGCGACAGCATGGTTCTGCGGAGGAAGCCATCGATGAAGTCCTAGAGACAGTGCTCACCTCACTGTTTCCCCAGTCAGATGGGGAGGGCGAGTCATCGACGAGGGCTGGTGTGAGGAATGCTGCAGACCTGTGTGGGCAGCAAAATGAGCCCATTGACTTGGTGGTGTCTCACGGGGCAATGTGCCCAGATGGCGGGAAGGTTGGACATGGTGGAGGTGGAGGTTCACCGTGAGGTATCACAGGAGGTGGAAATGGAAGCGGGTGGAGTCACGCGCAAGCGTGAGGTTGTGACATCGGATTCGGATGATGTCCTGACTCCAGCACAGAGGACCGGCAAGGTAGTGGTGGTGGAAGAAGATGGTGGTGGTCCCTCGGGGACTTCGGACCCGGAGCTGGACCGGGAAAGGGTTAGGGCTGCCAATAGAGACATGCGTAAAGGAGGTCCGAAAGGACATGGTGGTGTTGTGAAGGTGTCAAAGCACAGGGAGAAGAAACCACCGCTGGCCTAAGGTGTATGCCAGTTAACATTAATGGTTTGTGTCAGGATGTGAAGCGTGCATGGTTTGCCAGTTTCTTGTGCAGGCATAGAATGGATGTCGTAATTGTGCAAGAGCACAATATCAAGGTGGGGCGTGTATTGGAGGTGGATGGATATAGGGCTTTTGTGATGCAGACTTGACGCTTGAAAGGAGTCCTACTCCAGGAGGCGATCCCATTTGTGGTTAGTAGAAGTGAAGTGGGGGGTGAGGGGCGTATTATAAGAGTGGATGGATGGTGGATGGGCGAGCGAGTGGCATTAGTGTCTGTGTATGCGCCCGTGGAGAGTGATGCACATCTGAAAGCGGATTTTGTGAGGGATGAGCTCGTTTATTATTTCCGTTCTTTACCACCTGTTGCTATCATGGGAGGGGATTGGAATTGTGTTATTCACAGGGCAGACGTTGAGCCACGTGGGGCGGAGCATTTTTCAACTATCCTAGGTGATCTGAAAGATGTGTGTCTACGTGACGTATTTGAGGGTGGGGCTTGGGCGGTCGAGCACACTTTTGTTAGACATGGATATGCAGCGAGGCTAGATCGGGTGTACATCACAAAGCAGGAAAGAGTGGAGGTGGAATATTCTGATCACAGGGCGGTTGTGGTCGACCTGGGGTGGGATGGGCTGGCCAGGAGGTGTAAGAGCTATTGGAAACTAAATACGAGGATCTTGGGTGATGAGGAGGGGCAGGGAGGATTCGAGACGTTGTGGGCAGAGCTCAGCGAGGAAAGGCGGGGTGTAGAGGATTTGCTGGGGTGGTGGGACGGGGTGGCTAAGGGACGAATACGTCAGTTTTATGTGAGGGAGGGGAAACGCATAATACAACAATCGTATGGGCTCCTTCAGTACCTAGAGGGTAGGTTGAGGGATTGCTATGGAAGAAGTGGACACGGGGGAGTATATCCTGTGGAAGAGATAGAAACGTTGAAGGGAAGGATTCATGAGCTGCAAAATGAATGTTTTAATGCGGTGCATGTGCAGGGCGGGGTTGAGGAGGTGTTGTGTGGCGATCGACCCTCGGCCTGTGTTTTACAGGGTCAGCAGCACCATCACAAAGCCACTGAGGTTGGTAGGTTAGTCGTCTACTCTTAAGTGGGGGGTTATCGTGAGGGGCAAGTGTTGCGGACGACAGAAGGGATGAGTGGTTATGCGGATGCATGGTATGAGCAGTATTTGGGGAGTAGTGGAGTGGGAGGTAAGGCTTTGCATAGCGTCTGCGAGCTAGTACCATGTTCATTGGGGCGTAGTGATCAAGTAGCGCTGGGTGGGGAGATAGATGAGGGCGAGGTTTGGCAGGCATTGGTGAGTATGCATATGGGAAAGGCTCCGGGGATAGATGGATTCCCCTGTGAATTTTACCTGCAGAATTGGAAGTTAATGCGTGGATTCCTGGTGGAGTTAATGAATATCAAGAATGAGAAGGGGGTGTTGCGGGAGTTACCAGCCACAGCAGTAGTTGTCCTGGTCCCAAAGGGAGAGGTCCAGAATACCCTAAAGGATTATCGGGTGATAACTTTACTATGTGTGGATTATAAATTGTTTGCAAAAATTCTGGGAAATCACCTGAAATGCATCGTGGGGCATGTCATATCGGGAGGGCAATACGGGTTGCTTGGCAGATCTATGGTCAAGGGCCACAGACGTCTTAAGGGGTTTGTGGAGGGTTTGGGGGGAAAAGGGGGGCTTGCTTTGGATTGGCAGGGAGCACATGACCGTGTGGAACGGGAGGCATTGCGGCAGATTCTTCTGAAGCAGGGATTTGGGGAGGAAGTTGCGGAATGAGTGGAGGCATTGTATCGAGGGCGCAGATGCGTGAGCAAATCAATGGTCACATAGAGGAAGCTGCCTGAGGCGTCAGGCAAGGATGTCCACTTTCTCAAATCCTGTTTGCCTGTGTTCAGGACCTATTTTACAGACTCATTGAGGCACGTATTTGTGGGGGGATGGGGACAGGGGAGGTGGTGTGTAGGCCGGGGATCGTAGGATACTTCAGCATAGATTGGGGAGTTTGCAACCGTAGCATTTGGCATTGTTGCAGAGGGCTATCGTGGTAAACACATTACTATACAGTAAGGTTTGGCACATGGCGGCAGTTTACCCCATAACAGGGCAAGGAATTACGAGAATCTTAGAGAGTGTTTAAGTTTATATGGGGTCCCAGGTGTGATTGGCTGAGGAGGGAGGTGGTAATGCTGCCAGAACGTCAGGGGGGGGGGTTAGGGTTATTGGATCTGCAGCGTTGGGTAAAATGTGTTTACTTACGAAGGGAGTATGTACGAGTCGGGGTGTGTGGGGAGGTTGAAGCTTCTGTATGAGGGACTGAAGATGTGGTATGTGGGTGCAGAGTTGAGGGAATGTGAGGAGGTGCTGTGTACCCTCATGGTCCTATGGGAGCCTGGCAAGATCCATGTGGGGGTGTTGGCCAGAGTGATTGGGAGCCTGGTGGTTGTGCTGGTGGAGGGAATATACCCCATGTATGGATGGGGAGATATTTGGTGTCGTTTTCGTAAGTTGAAGCTCAGGCCTCGGGTGCAGGAGGTTATGTTCCATTTCCTGCATGGCATTTTGCCATCAGGAGCAGTTCTACGAGCGAGACGAGTAGTGGAGGAGAGTGGGTGTGGGGTGTGTGGTGGAGAGGATATGGCATATCATGTGGTGTATTTTTGAGAATGTTTGGGATTGGATGGGTAGGATTGTGAGGCGAGTGGGAGGGGGTGGGCATACCGGTGTTGAGAGCACTCGTTTTGGATGTGGGAGGGGTGCCAGATAGTACAAAACGAGCATTCGCATATTTAATGGTAGATTTTGTGTACGTGTCGTGGGGTATGCGTGGCAGCTACTTTATATAGGATGATTTGCAGGAATAGGGAAATATACGGATCGCGGTGGAAGGGAGCCTTCCCCGCAGGTTATCGTGGTTTAACTGTTGGGATATTACTAGCTTTGTAGTGGGGGGTTGTCATGGCTGGGGCAAGGATTTGGAATGTCATCTGGGTTCGAATGGGCTCGCCATCGGGAGTGAGTGTGAGTGCGTGAGTGTGAGTGTGAGTGTGAGTGAGTGTGAGTGTGAGTGTGAGTGTGAGTGTGTGTGTGTGTGTGTGTGTGTGTGTGTGTGTGTGTGTGTGTGTGTGGTATGGACGTATGGCTTAGACAAACAAGGGATGGTTCAGTGTGGTTAGTAGGTGTTCGGATGTAAGTGTGATGGCAGCTAGAATAAAAGTGCGATCCAGTTTGGTTGTGGGGATTTTCGGTTTATACTTTTGCGTACGTGTCCAACGGGATGATGACTGCATCACTCTCTATGTATATATAGCCTTGCACATGCTTGGTCACTTACCATCACACCTATGTTAGAGGATGGAGGTATAAATTTTTTTAGAGGTAATGTACGCGTGTATGCTGTAAGGATGCTTGGGTGAGGTTCATAGTGATTGTGATACTGTCGCGCTGTGACAGGTTATATGCGCATGTACAGCTAGAAGACTGTGTGACAGGGTCATGTGTAATGAACAGAGAAATTGGGCGGTTGCCCAAATAGGGGAGGAAGAGGAGAGGTAAGTAGTGATGGAGAGACTAAATTTGCAACTTGCTAGTGTCTCTTGTATACACATTTGTTTTGCACGTTGACTTTTGTGCAGTGAATAGGTTGTGATAGAGTAGTTTTTATTTATGTGTTCACATTAGGTTATGGAAGCCAGTGATGTGAACTTAATTTTGTCTGATAGTCTTTACTGTACATGATGATATATCAATGTATGTGTACAACAATATGATAATTTAGTAATTGTGGCCAGTGTATTTGGCGGTGTGTGTGTACCTCAGGTGGAGGTGTGTGTACCTCAGGCGGAGGTGTGTGTACCTCAGGCGGAGGTGTGTGTACCTCAGGTGGAGGTGTGTGTACCTCAGGCGGAGGTGTGTGTACCTCAGGTGGAGGTGTGTGTACCTCAGGCGGAGGTGTGTGTACCTCAGGTGGAGGTGTGTGTACCTCAGGCGGAGGTGTGTGTACCTCAGGCGGAGGTGTGTGTACCTCAGGCGGAGGTGTGTGTACCTCAGGTGGAGGTGTGTGTACCTCAGGCGGAGGTGTGTGTACCTCAGGCGGAGGTGTGTGTACCTCAGGCGGAGGTGTGTGTACCTCAGGCGGAGGTGTGTGTACCTCAGGCGGAGGTGTGTGTACCTCAGGCGGAGGTGTGTGTACCTCAGGCGGAGGTGTGTGTACCTCAGGCGGAGGTGTGTGTACCTCAGGCGGAGGTGTGTGTACCTCAGGTGGAGGTGTGTGTACCTCAGGCGGAGGTGTGTGTACCTCAGGTGGAGGTGCGTGTACCTCAGGCGGAGGTGTGTGTACCTCAGGCGGAGGTGCGTGTACCTCAGGTGGAGGTGTGTGTACCTCAGGCGGAGGTGTGTGTACCTCAGGCGGAGGTGTGTGTACCTCAGGTGGAGGTGTGTGTACCTCAGGCGGAGGTGTGTGTACCTCAGGCGGAGGTGTGTGTACCTCAGTCGGAGGTGTGTGTACCTCAGGCGGAGGTGTGTGTACCTCAGGCGGAGGTGTGTGTACCTCAGGCGGAGGTGTGTGTACCTCAGGCGGAGGTGTGTGTACCTCAGGCGGAGGTGTGTGTACCTCAGGCGGAGGTGTGTGTACCTCAGGCGGAGGTGTGTGTACCTCAGGCGGATACACATACTTCTGTATGACTTACTCCCAAGAAAAGTTTTTTTTATTAGTAATGTGCGTTTCTTTGACAATAATATATATGTGTGAATTTTTGTACTTACACCTACATGAGTTTGTCTGTTTTCTTTTGTCAGCTGTAAGTTACACTTATGTAGAAGTGAGACGTGATAATTTCCAGTGTTTTTCTTATATATACTGACAGGTGACTTGAGTGATGTATAGTGTGTTTGATGGTTTTTCTTTTTTGTTTTGTCTGTGACGGGTTTCTTCTCCTGTGTCCAACAACGTGTGTGTGTGTGTCATAATTTATATATGTACTTATTGTTCTCAACAGTGTTATATTATATATATGTATTATGTCTGTACAAGATACGCTCAATAAAAAAAAATGTTCACGTATCAATAAATGTATTAACAGTTAATTTCTACTGTATTTTTCTTCAGCTAACAGAATACTGTGGTGCAGCTCCTGAATCCATTATGTGCTTCTACAATGGAAATAAATGGTATAAAATACCGACACAATGGAAATATAAACACATATATGCAGTATAATGTGATTCATTATTGACAACGTTTCACCCACACAGTGGGCTTTATCAAGTCACATACAGATCTACTTGGGTATAAGGTGCGTGAGTATTTGTAGGATGAAGTCAGGTTGAGAATGGATTAGGTGGAGAATGCTGCATGTGATGGTCTACCGAGTAGGGTTATAGAGTCTTCCCAAGCTACCCAAGGTATTAGGCTCTACAACCCTACTCGGTAGACCGTCACATGCAGTATTCTCCACCTGAGCCAGCATTATGAACCTGACTTCATCCTATAAATACTCACGTACCTTGCACCCAGGTAGATCAGTTTGACTTGATAAAGACCACTTTGTGGGCGAAACGTTGTCAATACACTGAATATGTGTTTATATTTCCATGTGCTCCTACAATCTTCTTGACAAACGGTTTCAGGTTGTGAATGGATGCTCGTAACAAACATCTGAATCATCCTGCCATCCTTCTTCTCACGGAAAATTTCCTTATCAGCTTCTACCATACTTCCCATTAGGTCTTTGTTTCCTTTCATCTCAACAGTCTTCGTATCAATATCTTAAGTTTGTTATCATGTAAATGAGCTGAGCCCATTTCTACGACACGGAGTTTATTTGCCTCTCCATCGTCAGGGCTTCACAAGAAGCTCAATAAAACAGAAAAAAATATCAAGCTTTCCAGGACGGAAAATATATTAGAGAAATTCTTCAAAGAAATTAAGATGTCTGGAGGAAATATTTGAGCGGAGAGAATTTTAAAGCTGTGGAGGAGGTAAGAGGCAGTGCAGGAAGGATTAGACAGGACAAAAAGAGAGATTAGAGAGGATGGAGAAAGGGCTTAGTAAGGAAAAAAGAGAGAGATTAGGCAGAACGAGTTGAGAGAATAGTCAGGGCAGGGAGAAGCTTTTTGCAGGGAAGGTAAAACGATTAGAAAGAACAACGAAAAGGAAACTGATAAATCGGAAGAGAGGGTTTACAAATGGTAGCAGAAAAGACTATACCAGACGAGAAGAAGAGTTAGGCATGGTGAGGAACTTGACAAGACAGGTAAAGAGATGATGGAGAGAAACTAGAGAAGAGAAGAGGAACAGGAACAGACAATGAAAGGCTAGTGAATAGACGGCAAGAAGGAAAGGAGAAGTTAGGGGAAAAGAAATGGAAGAGTGTGGATTTAAAGTTAGTGAAAATCTGGCAGATAATACAGAGCCAACCTACATAGAAAAGAGAGAGCTAAAAAATATTACGCAGAGCGAAACAAAACGTCGAGTTTTCCTTCCCTTCGTTCTTCTGTGTGACTAGTTAATGGTCCAGAAGTCATAAGTTTCATTCTCGTATTTGCTGGTTATACGTGAAATTTGTGAAAATGGAAACCATGTTTGAAGTGAAGCAGAAGAAGATAATGCCATTAGCAGACGGATACATTTTATGTCAAGAGACATACATGTAGGAGAATCTGTGTGCGCCTCTGTAAAGTGAAATTCCTGCACTACAAGTACATGTGTCTACATTTACTAAAGGGACGGCTCAATTATTAGCATTCATTCACTACATTACTAATGCTTAACTAGTAAACCAGTTGATTATCTCGCTATGAACAGCTTGAAGAAATAACTTCTTGCCAAGATATATTTACTATATAAAGTTAGTACTTCCAAGTTGTTGCTTCGTACTGTTTTTTTTTTCATTCGGCAACACATAAACAGTATTAGCTGCACAATGTTAACAGCTGGTCCTAGCAGTATTAGCTGCACAATGTTAACAGCTGGTCCTAGCAGTATTAGCTGAACAATGTTAACAGCTGGTCCTAGCAGTATTAGCTGCACAATGTTAACAGCTGGTCCTAGCAGTATTAGCTGCACAATGTTAACAGCTGGTCCTAGCAGTATTAGCTGCACAATGTTAACAAGAGCTGGTCCTAGCAGTATTAGCTGCACATTGTTAACAACAGCAGATCCTAGCAGTATTAGCTGCACAATGTTAACAAGAGCTGGTCCTAGCAGTATTAGCTGCACATTGTTAACAACAGCTGGTCCTAGAAGTATTAGCTGCACATTGTTAACAACAGCTGGTCCTAGCAGTATTAGCTGCACATTGTTAACAACAGCTTGTCCTAGCAGTATCAGCTGGACATTGTTAACAAAAGCTGGTCCTAGCAGTATCAACTGCAAAATGTTAACAACAGATTGTCCTAGCAGTATTAGCTGCACAATGTTAACAACAGCTGGTCCTAGCAGTATCAGCTGCACACTCTTAACAACAGCTTGTCCTAGCAGTATCAACTGCACATTGTTAACAACAGCTGGTCCTAGCAGTATCAGCTGCAAAATGTTAACAGTATTAGCTGCACAATGTTAACAGCAGGTCCTAGCAGTATCAGCTGCACATTGTTAACAACAGATTGTCCTAGCAGTATTACCTGCACAATGTTAACAACAGCTGGTCCTAGCAGTATCAGCAGCACAATGTTAACAACAGCTGGTCCTAGCAGTATCAGCTGTACAATGTTAACAGCTGGTCCTAGCAGAATCAGCTGCAAAATGTTAACAACAGATTGTCCTAACAGTATTAGCTGCACAATGTTAACAACAGCTTGTCCTAGCAGTATCAGCTGCACGTTGTTAACAACAGATTGTCCTAGCAGTATTAGCTGCACAATGTTAACAACAGCTGGTCCTAGCAGTATCAGCTGCACAATGTTAACAACAGCTGGTCCTAGCAGTATCAGCTGCACAATGTTAACAACAGCTGGTCCTAGCAGAATCAGCTGCAAAATGTTAACAACAGATTGTCCTAGCAGTATTAGCTGCACAATGTTAACAAAAGCTGGTCCTAGCAGTATCAGCTGCACATTGTTAACAACAGATTGTCCTAGCAGTATTAACTGCACAATGTTAACAACAGCTGGTCCTAGCAGTATCAGCTGCACAATGTTAACAACAGCTGGTACTAGCAGTGTCAGCTGCACAATGTTAACAACAGCTGGTCCTAGCAGTATCAGCTGCACAATGTTAACAACAGCTGGTCCTAGCAGTATCAGCTGAACATTGTTAACAACAGATTGTCCTAGCAGTATTAGCTGCACAATGTTAACAACAGCTGGTCTTAGCAGTATCAGCAGCACAATGTTAACAACAGCTGGTCCTAGCAGTATCAGCAGCACAATGTTAACAACAGCTGGTCCTAGCAGTATCAGGTGCACAATGTTAACAACAGCTGGTCCTAGCAGAATCAGCTACAAAATGTTAACAACAGATTGTCCTAGCAGTATTAGCTGCACAATGTTAACAACAGCTGGTCCTAGCAGTATCAGCTGCACATTGTTAACAACAGATTGTCCTAGCAGTATTAGCTACACAATGTTAACAACAGCTGGTCCTAGCAGTATCAGCTGCACAATGTTAACAACAGCTGGTCCTAGCAGAATCAGCTGCAAAATGTTAACAACAGATTGTCCTAGCAGTATTAGCTGCACAATGTTAACAACAGCTGGTCCTCGCAGTTTCAGCAGCACATTGTTAACAACAGATTGTCCTAGCAGTATTAGCTGCACAATGTTAACAACAGCTGGTCCTAGCAGTATCAGCTGCACAATGTTAACAACAGCTGGTCCTAGCAGTATCAGCTGCACAATGTTAACAACAGCTGGTCCTAGCAGTATCAGCTGAACAATGTTAACAACAGCTGGTCCTAGCAATATCAGCTGCACAATGTTAACAACAGCTGGTCCTAGCAGTATCAGCTGCACATTGTTAACAACAGCTGGTCCTAGCAGTATCAGCTGCACAATGATAACAATAGTTCGTCCTAGCAGTATCAGCTACACAATGTTAACAACAGCTCGTCCTAGCAGCATCAGCTGCACAATTTTAACAACAGCTCGTCCTAGCAGTATCAGCTGCACAATGTTAACAAAAGATTGTCCTAGCAATATTAGCTCCACAATGCTAACAGCAGCTCGTTCTAGCAGTATCAGCTGCACAATGTTAACAACAGCTGGTCCTAGCAGTATCAACTGCACAATGTTGACAACAGCTCGTCCTAGCAGTATCAGCTGCACAATGTTAACAACAGCTGGTCCTAGCAGTATCAGCTGCACATTATTAACAGCACGTCCTAGCAGTATCAGCTGCACAATGTTAACAACAGCTCGTCCTAGCAGTATCAGCTGCACAATGTTAACAACAGCTGGTCCTAGCAGTATCAGCTGCACAATGTTAACAACAGCTGGTCCTAGCAGAATCAGCTGCACAATGTTAACAACAGCTGGCCCTAGCAGAATCAGCTGCAAAATGTTAACAACAGATTGTCCTAGCAGTATTAGCTGCACAATGTTAACAAAAGCTGGTCCTAGCAGTATCAGCTGCACATTGTTAACAACAGATTGTCCTAGCAGTATTAGCTGCACAATGTTAACAACAGCTGGTCCTAGCAGTATCAGCTGCACAATGTTAACAACAGCTGGTACTAGCGTTGTGTCAGCTGCACAATGTTAACAACAGCTGGTCCTAGCAGTATCAGCTGCACAATGTTAACAACAGCTGATCCTAGCAGTATCAGCTGCACAATGTTAACAACAGCTGGTCCTAGCAGTATCAGCTGCACATTGTTAACAACAGATTGTCATAGCAGTATTATCTGCACAATGTTAACAACAGCTGGTCCTAGCAGTATCATCAGCACAATGTTAACAACAGCTGGTCCTAGCAGTATCAGCTGCACAATGTTAACAACAGCTGGTCCTAGCAGAATCAGCTGCAAAATGTTAACAACAGATTGTCCTAGCAGTATTAGCTGCACAATGTTAACAACAGCTGGTCCTAGCAGTATCAGCTGCACATTGTTAGCAACAGATTGTCCTAGCAGTATTAGCTGCACAATGTTAGCAACAGCTGGTCCTAGCAGTATCAGCTGCACAATGTTAACAACAGCAGGTCCTAGCAGAATCAGCTGCAAAATGTTAACAGATTGTCCTAGCAGTATTAGCTGCACAATGTTAACAACAGCTGATCCTAGCAGTATCAGCAGCACATTGTTAACAACAGATTGTCCTAGCAGTATTAGCTGCACAATGTTAACAACAGCTGGTCCTAGCAGTATCAGCTGCACAATGTTAACAACAGCTGGTCCTAGCAGTATCAGCTGCACAATGTTAACAACAGCTGCTCCTAGCAGTATCAGCTGCACAATGTTAACAACAGCTGGTTCTGGCAATATCAGCTGCACTATGTGAACTACAGCTGGTCCTAGCAATATCAGCTGCACAATGTTAACTACGGCTGGTCCTAGCAGTATCAGATGCACAATGTTAACAGCTGGTCCTAGCAGTATCAGCTGCACAATGTTAACAACAGGTGGTCCTAACAGTATCAAATGCACAATGTTAACAGCTGGTTCTAGCAGTATCAGCTGCACAATGTTAACAACAGCTGGTCCTAGCAGTATCAGCTGCACAATATTAACAGCTGGTCCTAGCAGTATCAGCTGCACAATGTTAACAACAGCTGGCCCTAGCAGTATCAGCTGCACAATGTTAACAACAGCTGGTCCTAGCCGTATCAGCTGCACATTGTTAACTACAGCTAGTACTAGCAGTATCAGCTGCACAATGTTAACTACAGCTGGTCCTAGCAGTATCAGCTGCACAATGTTAACAACAGCTCGTTCTAGCTGTATCAGCTGCACAATGTTAACAACAGCTGGTCCAAGCAGTATCAGCTGCACATTGCTAACTACAGCTAGTCCTAGCAGTATCAGCTGCACAATGTTAACTACAGTTGGTCCTAGCAGTATCAGCTGCACAATGTTAACAACAGCTGGTCCTAGCAGTATCAGCTGCACAATGTTAACAACAGCTCGTCCTAGCAGTATCAGCTGCACAATGGAAACTACAGCTGGTCCTAGCAGTATCAGCTGCACAATGTTAACAACAGCTGGTCCTAGCAGTATCAGCTGCACAATGTTAACAACAGTTGGTCCTAGCAGTATCAGCTGCACAATGTTAACTACAGCTGGTCCTAGCAGTATGAGCTGCACAATGTTAACTACAGCTGGTCCTAGCAGTGTCAGCTGCACAATGTTAACTACAGCTGGTCCTAGCAGCATCAGCTGCACAATGTTAACAACAGCTGGTCCTAGCAGTATCAGCTGCACAATGCTAACTACAGCTGGCCCTAGCAGTATCAGCTGCACTATGTGAACTACAGCTGGTCCTAGCAATATCAGCTGCACAATGTTAACTACGGCTGGTCCTAGCAGTATCAGATGCACAATGTTAACAGCTGGTCCTAGCAGTATCAGCTGCACAATGTTAACAACAGGTGGTCCTAACAGTATCAAATGCACAATGTTAACAGCTGGTTCTAGCAGTATCAGCTGCACAATGTTAACAACAGCTGGTCCTAGCAGTATCAGCTGCACAATATTAACAGCTGGTCCTAGCAGTATCAGCTGCACAATGTTAACAACAGCTGGTCCTAGCCGTATCAGCTGCATAATGTTAACAACAGCTGGTCCTAGCAGTATCAGCTGCACAATGTTAACAACAGCTGGTCCTAGCAGTATCAGCTGCATAATGTTAACAACAGCTGGTCCTAGTAGTATCAGCTGCACAATGTTAACAACAGCTGGTCCTAGCAGTATCAGCTGCACAATGTTAACAATAGCTGGTCCTAGCAGTATCAGCTGCACAATGTTAACTACAGCTGGTCCTAGCAGTATCAGCTGCACAATGTTAACAACAGCTGGTCCTAGCAGTATCAGCTGCACAATGTTAACAACAGCTGGTCCTAGCAGTATCAGCTGCACAATGTTAACTACATCTGGTCCTAGCAGCATCAGCTGCGCAATGTTAACTACAGCTGGTCCTAGCAGTATCAGCTGCACAATGTTAACTACAGCTGGTCCTAGCAGTATCAGCTGCACAATGTTAACTACAGCTGGTCCTAGCAGTATCAGCTGCACAATGTTAACAACAGCTGGTCCTAGCAGTATCAGCTGCACAAGTTAACTACAGCTGGTCCTAGCAGTATCAGCTGCACAATGTTAACAGCAGCTGGTCCTAGCAGTATCAGCTGCACAATGTTAACTACAGCTGGTCCTAGCAGTATCAGCTGCACAATGTTAACTACAGCTGGTCCTAGCAGTATCAGCTGCACAATGTTAACTACAGCTGGTCCTAGCAGTATCAGCTGCACAATGTTAACAACAGCTGGTCCTAGCAGTATCAGCTGCACAATGTTAACAACAGCTGGTCCTAGCAGTATCAGCTGCACAATGTTAACTACAGCTGGTCCTAGCAGTGTCAGCTGCACAATGTTAACTACAGCTGGTCCTAGCAGTATCAGCTGCACAATGTTAACAACAGCTGGTCCTAGCAGTATCAGCTGCACAATGTTAACTACAGCTGGTCCTAGCAGTATCAGCTGCACAATGTTAACTACAGCTGGTCCTAGCAGTATCAGCTGCACAATGTTAACTACAGCTGGTCCTAGCAGTATCAGCTGCACAATGTTAACTACAGCTGGTCCTAGCAGTATCAGCTGCACAATGTTAACTACAGCTGGTCCTAGCAGTATCAACTGCACAATGTTAACTACAGCTGGTCCTAGCAGTATCAGCTGCACAATGTTAACTACAGCTGGTCCTAGCAGTATCTGCTGCACAATGTTAACTACAGCTGGTCCTAGCAGTATCAACTGCACAATGTTAACTACAGCTGGTCCTAGCAGTATCAGCTGCACAATGTTAACTACAGCTGGTCCTAGCAGTATCAGCTGCACAATGTTAACTACAGCTGGTCCTAGCAGTATCAACTGCACAATGTTAACTACAGCTGGTGCTAGCAGTATCAGCTGCACAATGTTAACTACAGCTGGTCCTAGCAGTAAACTTTGTGAGTCACAACACGCACCTATCAAAGTTAACCTTCGTTAATTTCCTAGCAAATGCATCATTTTCCTTATAAAAATTAATGTAAACTCAGAAAATATTTAAAAAAAATTTAAAATTTTAAGAAAACGTAATAAAGAAATTTTTGAAAGATTTGCCCATATATTACCGTTGAATACAGTAACGTCTAGATTCTAATTTACATAATTTAGATCCTAATTCAGCATTATCTAGATTCTTCATGTTCAGAAATTAGTCGTCTTCATCTCTCTATCACCAGCTTCTTTTTACTACTTTTTACATCAGTAAGCTAATATGTATTTTCGCAAATGCTATTTTTTATACCAAAAAATTAAATTGTGTAAAAATAATTAGTGAAAGAAAAATTTAACATTTGATCCACGGAATGTCAGTAATTATATTAACAATCCTAATAAACAAATGACTAACAAACCATACCACGGGTGGGGGTTAGAACCTGCGACCAGAGAGTCACTACACTCCAGACCGACGCGTTAGCCACTGGACCAGCTAGCTACGATAAGATCCATCCAACTCATTGATCGTGGGTTCTAACCCCACTCGTGGTATGGTTCGTCTGCAATCGTGTCATTACGATTTCGTGAGTCATACAACCAACTGACTGTAAAATATTGAGAACTCAAACTGACAAACTTCAAACACTGTCAAGTTGCTATACCTGAGGACAGTTTTATATATCTAATAAAATTTGCAAATATTTGTAATAAATGTTCACTCTTAGAGAATTGTTTTCCAGTTCTGAAGGGCGAGGAGCACCATTATTAATTTTTAGCTAATATTGTGTGTTAGTAGTTATGCATATGGGAATATTACTGAATTTATTTCCTCATTGTGACTGACAAGCACTTGTGTATAGTGCTGGAGGTGAACCTTGTGATTGACAAGCACTTGTGTATAGTGCTGGAGGTGAACCTTGTGACTGACAAGCACTTGTGTATAGTGCTGGAGGTGAATCTTGTGACTAACAAACACTTGGGTATAGTGCTGGAGGTGAACCTTGTGACTGACAAGCACTTTTGTATTGTGCTGGAGGTGAACCTTGTGACTAACAAACACTTGTGTATAGTGCTGGAGGTGAACCTTGTGACTGACAAGCACTTGTGTATAGTGCTGGAGGTGAACCTTGTGACTGACAAGCACTTGCGTATAGTGCTGAAGGTGAATCTTGTGACTAACAAACACTTGGGTATAGTGCTGGAGGTGAACCTTGTGACTGACAAGCACTTGTGTATAGTGCTGGAGGTGAACCTTTTGACTGACAAACACTTGTATATAGTGCTGTAGGTGAACCTTGTGACTGACAAGCACTTGTGTATAGTGCTGGAGGTGAACCTTGTGACTGACAAGCACTTGGGTATAGTGCTGGAGGTGAACCTTGTGACTAACAAACACTTGGGTATAGTGCTGGAGGTGAACCTTGTGACTGACAAGCACTTGTGTATAGTGCTGGAGGTGAACCTTGTGACTGACAAGCGCTTGGGTATAGTGCTGGAGGTGAACCTTGTGACTAACAAACACTTGGGTATAGTGCTGGAGGTGAACCTTGTGACTGACAAGCACTTGGGTATAGTGCTGGAGGTGAACCTTATGACTGACAAGCACTTGTGTATAGTGCTGGAGGTGAACCTTGTGACTGACAAGCACTTGTGTATAGTGCTGGAGGTGAACCTTGTGACTGACAAACACTTGGGTATAGTGCTGGAGGTGAACCTTGTGACTGACAAGCACTTGGGTATAGTGCTGGAGGTGAACCTTGTGACTGACAAACGCTTGGGTATAGTGCTGGAGGTGAACCTTGTGACTAACAAACACTTGTGTATAGTGCTGGAGGTGAACCTTGTGACTGACAAGCACTTGTGTATAGTGCTGGAGATGAACCTTGTGACTGACAAGCACTTGTGTATAGTGCTGGAAGTGAACCTTGTGACTGACAAGCACTTGTGTATAGTGCTGGAGGTGAACCTTGTGACTGACAAGCACTTGTGTATAGTGCTGGAGGTGAACCTTGTGACTGACAAGCACTTGTGTATAGTGCTGGAGGTGAACCTTGTGACTGACAAGCACTTGTGTATAGTGCTGGAGGTGAACCTTGTGACTGACAATTACTTGGGTATAGTGCTGGAGGTGAACCTTGTGACTGACGAGCACTTGGGTATAGTACTGGAGGTGAACCTTGTGACTAACAAACACTTGGGTATAGTGCTGGAGGTGAACCTTGTGACTAACAAACATTTGGGTATAGTGCTGGAGGTGAACCTTGTGACTAACAAACACTTGGGTATAGTGCTGGAGGTGAACCTTGTGACTGACAAGCACTTGGGTATAGTACTGGAGGTGAACCTTGTGCTTAACAAACACTTGGGTATAGTGCTGGAGGTGAACCTTGTGACTGACAAGCACTTGGGTATAGTACTGGAGGTGAACCTTGTGACTGACAAGCACTTGTGTATAGTGCTGGAGGTGAACCTTGTGACTGACAAGCGCTTGGGTATAGTGTTGGAGGTGAACCTTGTGACTAACAAACACTTGGGTATAGTGCTGGAGGTGAACCTTGTGACTGACAAGCACTTGGGTATAGTGCTGGAGGTGAACCTTATGACTGACAAGCACTTGTGTATAGTGCTGGAGGTGAACCATGTGACTGACAAACACTTGGGTATAGTGCTGGAGGTGAACCTTGTGACTGACAAGCACTTGGGTATAGTGCTGGAGGTGAACCTAGTGACTGACAAACGCTTGGGTATAGTGCTGGAGGTGAACCTTGTGACTAACAAACACTTGTGTATAGTGCTGGAGGTGAACCTTGTGACTGACAAGCACTTGTGTATAGTGCTTAAGGTGAACCTTGTGACTGACAAGCACTTGTGTATAGTGCTGGAAGTGAACCTTGTGACTGACAAGCACTTGTGTATAGTGCTGGAGGTGAACCTTGTGACTGACAAGCACTTGTGTATAGTGCTGGAGGTGAACCTTGTGACTGACAAGCACTTGTGTATAGTGCTGGAGGTGAACCTTGTGACTGACAAGCACTTGTGTATAGTGCTGGAGGTGAACCTTGTGACTGACAATTACTTGGGTATAGTGCTGGAGGTGAACCTTGTGACTGACAAGCACTTGGGTATAGTACTGGATGTGAACCTTGTGACTAACAAACACTTGGGTATAGTGCTGGAGGTGAACCTTGTGACTAACAAACACTTGGGTATAGTGCTGGAGGTGAACCTTGTGACTAACAAACACTTGGGTATAGTGCTGGAGGTGAACCTTGTGACTGACAAGCACTTATGTATAGTGCTGCAGGTGAACCTTGTGACTAACAAACACTTGGGTATAGTGCTGGAGGTGAACCTTGTGACTAACAAACACTTGGGTATAGTGCTGGAGGTGAACCTTGTGACTAACAAACACTTGGGTATAGTGCTGCAGGTGAACCTTGTGACTAACAAACACTTGGGTATAGTGCTGCAGGTGAACCTTGTGACTAACAAACACTTGGGTATAGTGCTGGAGGTGAACCTTGTGACTAACAAACACTTGTGTATAGTGCTGGAGGTGAACCTTGTGACTAACAAACACTTGGGTATAGTGCTGGAGGTGAACCTTGTGACTAACAAACACTTGTGTATAGTGCTGGAGGTGAACCTTGTGACTAACGAACACTTGGGTATAGTGCTGGAGGTGAACCTTGTGACTGACAAGCACTTGGGTATAGTGCTGGAGGTGAACCTTGTGACTAACAAACACTTGGGTATAGTGCTGGAGGTGAACCTTGTGACTAACAAACACTTGTGTATAGTGCTGGAGGTGAACCTTGTGACTGACAACCACTTGGGTATAGTGCTGGAGGTGAACCTTGTGACTAACAAACACTTGGGTATAGTGCTGGAGGTGAACCTTGTGACTAGCAAACACTTGTGTATAGTGCTGGAGGTGAACCTTGTGACTGACAACCACTTGGGTATAGTGCTGGAGGTGAACCTTGTGACTAACAAACACTTGGGTATAGTGCTGGAGGTGAACCTTTAGGATCTCTGTTATAGGGAAAGTTCGTGTTTTTCTTTACTCTTGATAAAATTCACAAAATTTTTTTATAATGTACTGTGTCATAGACTGAAGATATACTTTATACTCTACTGACTATATATATATATATAATATATACTCTACTGACTATTTTGACGATTTTCCTATACAATAATTAGATTCGTAACATAATGAAGCGAAGCAAGAAAATATGAAACGTACCTACACCATAAGGTACATAATACTGATAGCTTGCACATTTTATCTTGATAAACTCCATTTCAATAGTCTGAAAATGCCTTTCTGTTGTGTGTGGCAAAAGCAGACTCACCGTTTTCCCTTTTATTTCTTCACCTCATTCTCTTTAATTTCACCTCAGCTCACCTATCCTGAGCTTCTGTCTCCTACTTCTTATCTGCTTTTTATTTCTCAAATATTATTTTCCTTATATTACCAGTCACCTCTGCACACAACGTTTCAGACACACTGCACAAATACAGTAGGACAGAATCCATTTCTGTTTTCAACTTTCTGAATTTGCAATTAGCGATAAAAATCACGAGGACATTCAAGTGTACACTTCTGACAGCTACCTACCAATATTTCGCGTTTTACTTCGCCTCTGGTAACAGCTCTCTGCTTGTTCTCAATGGTAAAAAGAATTATTTGTCTTTTGGGTCATTGGTGTTGGTAGGTAAGACACATAGACAACATTTAGGCAACCTCAAACTCCTCCTCTCCTTATATCTTCTTGTTTTGCATAAGACTGATGAAGTCACTGTGTGGCGAAACGTTTCTTCAATAAAGATTCCCATATGATGCGTAAGTGTCTCAATTCTTCAACAGTATTTTGTGTTGAGAAGTGACTGGTGACATCACTCTGTGATATGATGTAACTGGTGACAATAGTCTGTGTTCTGATGTATGAAAATTGACATTATTCTGTGTGATGAAGTGTGACTGGTGACAGCATCCTGAGGTATAATTGGAGATAGAACTCTGGGTGTTGACTGGTGATAGAACAATATGTGTTAAGGTATGACAGGTGACAGCGTTCTGTGTCTTGATGTGTGATTGGTGAAAGTGCTTTGCGTGTTAAGGTGTGACTGGTGACAGCGTTATGAATGTAATGGTGTGACTCCAGGCTAAGGGACTGATTACCTCAAACTCCTCCTCTCCTTATACCTTCCTGCTTTGTATAAGACTGATGAGGCCACTGTGTGGCGAAACGTTTCTTCAGTAAAGATTCCCATATGTTGCATAAGTGTGTTTATTTATGACTTGATAGTATTCTGTGTATTAAGTATTGCTGGTGACTGCTCTGAGTTAAAATGTGACTGGTGACAGCACCCTGAGTAATAGGGTGTAACTGCTGACAAAACCCTTCATTTTTAGGTGTGACTGGTGACAATATTCTGTCTGATGAGATGTGATTCGTGACAGCACGTTGTGACTGGTGTCAGTATTCTGCATGTTGTGAGCGGCGTGTGTCGAGTATGTTACATTTATTTCATGTTCATCACACACACGCATATTGCCATGCCCTCGCGACCAGTGAACTAGCAGTTCAGAATATAGCAGTTCAGAGGCTCCCCTGCCGTATTAATTGTTGAGTTCAATCAACCACTCGCATGAGAGGCAGCTCTTCAACCAAAATGATGTTATGCCTAAATGCCTGACTGTAAGGCAGATTTGCTTAGGCTGGTCCAGACCATTCCTGCTATGACTCTTTGCTCTGTCTTTTCATTATACTGTTAATTTAACTTAGTAAATATTGTACAAAGTAGTGAAGGAATATACGGATAAAAAAACTACCCCTTCTTTGTCTGCCTGGCCTTTTATTGGCAGGCTGCACTTTGATTGCTGATTTTGGTTACTGCCAGGTATAACTAGCGTAGGATTTGCAATCTGTCCTCGTGATATGGGGATTGTTGTCTCTACAATTCATTATGCTACATCTATACGGTGATGGTTTGCTTACCTTGTTATTTTATTGTCGCAGCTGTTGTACGTTGGGTGTGTCGCTTCAAGACTGCTTGTTATAGCGTTGGCTGGAAATCCGACTGCACATGTTAGGAGTGAACATTAAAATGGTATAAATTACCGACATGTTGTTAGGTAAGACACATATGCATCAGTTAGGTATCTTTATTTCGAAACGTTTCGCCTACACAGTAGGCTTCTTCAGTCGAGTACAGAAAAGTTGATAGAAGCAGAAGATACTTGAAGACGATGTAATCAGTCCATCACCCTTAAAGTTTTGAGGTGGTCAGTCCCTCAGTCTGGAGAAGAGCATTGTTCCATAGTAGGAAACAATATGGAGATGAAGTGACAAACTGGAGCCTTATATAGCGCCAAGAGGTGAGACGTAGGTCACTAGAAGAGGTAAGAACTCAGATGTTGTGAGGTCAGGTCCCTCTCAAATCCAGCCGTTCTCACTAGTGGAGGTTGTCGAAGTTGATTGCAGGTCTGTTCCAAGATACCCTTGTGTTGCAGTGTCTGACAGATTGAACATTAAAATGGTATAAATTACCGACAGGTTGTTAGGTAAGACACATATGCAACAGTTAGGTATCTTTATTTCGAAACGTTTCGCCTACACAGTAGGCTTCTTCAGTCGAGTACAGAAAAGTTGATAGAAGCAGAAGATACTTGAAGACGATGTAATCAGTCCATCACCCTTAAAGTTTTGAGGTGGTCAGTCCCACCTGATGATGGACTGATTACATCGTCTTCAAGTATCTTCTGCTTCTATCAACTTTTCTGTACTCGACTGAAGAAGCCTACTGTGTAGGCGAAACGTTTCGAAATAAAGATACCTAACTGTTGCATATGTGTCTTACCTAACAACATGTTAGGAGGTAAGACACATATGCAACAGTTAGGTATCTTTATTTCGAAACGTTTCGCCTACACAGTAGGCTTCTTCAGTCGAGTACAGAAAAGTTGATAGAAGCAGAAGATACTTGAAGACGATGTAATCAGTCCATCACCCTTAAAGTTTTGAGGTGGTCAGTCCCTCAGTCTGGAGAGGAGCATTGTTCCGTTGTCTGAAACAATATGAAGTTGAAGTGACAGGACGGAGCCTTTATATAGTGCCAGGAGGTGAGATGTAGGTTGCTTTGGGAGGGCAGGTCCCTCTCAAACCCAGCCGTTCTCACTAGTAGAGGTTGTCGAAGTTGATGGTCTGTACCAAGATACCCTTGTGTTGCAGTGTCTGACAGAATGAACATTAAAATGGTATAAAATACCGACAGATTGTTAGGTAAGACACAAATGCAACAGTTAGGTATCTTTATTTCGAAACCTTTCGCCTACACAGTAGGCTTCTTCAGTCGAGTACAGAAAAGTTGATAGAAGCAGAAGATACTTGAAGACGATGTAATCAGTCCATCACCCTTAAAGTTTTGAGGTGGTCAGTCCCTCAGTCTGGAGAAGAGCATTGTTCCGTTGTCTGAAACAATATGAAGTTGAAGTGACAGGACGGAGCCTTTATATAGTGCCAGGAGGTGAGACGTAGGTTGCTTTGGGAGGGCAGGTCCCTCTCAAACCCAGCCGTTCTCACTAGTAGAGGTTGTCGAAGTTGATGGTCTGTACCAAGATACCCTTGTGTTGCAGTGTCTGACAGAATGAACATTAAAATGGTATAAAATACCGACAGATTGTTAGGTAAGACCTGCCCTCCCAAAGCAACCTACGTCTCACCTCCTGGCACTATATAAAGGCTCCGTCCTGTCACTTCAACTTCATATTGTTTCAGACAACGGAACAATGCTCTTCTCCAGACTGAGGGACTGACCACCTCAAAACTTTAAGGGTGATGGACTGATTACATCGTCTTCAAGTATCTTCTGCTTCTATCAACTTTTCTGTACTCGACTGAAGAAGCCTACTGTGTAGGCGAAACGTTTCGAAATAAAGATACCTAACTGTTGCATATGTGTCTTACCTAACAATCTGTCGGTATTTTATACCATTTTAATGTTCATTCTGTCAGACACTGCAACACAAGGGTATCTTGGTACAGACCATCAACTTCGACAACCTCTACTAGTGAGAACGGCTGGGTTTGAGAGGGACCTGCCCTCCCAAAGCAACCTACGTCTCACCTCCTGGCACTATATAAAGGCTCCGTCCTGTCACTTCAACTTCATATTGTTTCAGACAACGGAACAATGCTCTTCTCCAGACTGAGGGACTGACCACCTCAAAACTTTAAGGGTGATGGACTGATTACATCGTCTTCAAGTATCTTCTGCTTCTATCAACTTTTCTGTACTCGACTGAAGAAGCCTACTGTGTAGGCGAAACGTTTCGAAATAAAGATACCTAACTGTTGCATGTGTCTTACCTAACAATCTGTCGGTATTTTATACCATTTTAATGTTCATTCTGTCAGACACTGCAACACAAGGGTATCTTGGTACAGACCATCAACTTCGACAATCTCTACTAGTGAGAACGGCTGGGTTTGAGAGGGACCTGCCCTCCCAAAGCAACCTACGTCTCACCTCCTGGCACTATATAAAGGCTCCGTCCTGTCACTTCAATTTCATATTGTTTCAGACAACGGAACAATGCTCTTCTCCAGACTGAGGGACTGACCACCTCAAAACTTTAAGGGTGATGGACTGATTACATCGTCTTCAAGTATCTTCTGCTTCTATCAACTTTTCTGTACTCGACTGAAGAAGCCTACTGTGTAGGCGAAACGTTTCGAAATAAAGATACCTAACTGTTGCATATGTGTCTTACCTAACAATCTGTCGGTATTTTATACCATTTTAATGTTCATTCTGTCAGACACTGCAACACAAGGGTATCTTGGTACAGACCATCTACTTCGACAACCTCTACTAGTGAGAACGGCTGGGTTTGAGAGGGACCTGCCCTCCCAAAGCAACCTACGTCTCACCTCCTGGCACTATATAAAGGCTCCGTCCTGTCACTTCAACTTCATATTGTTTCAGACAACGGAACAATGCTCTTCTCCAGACTGAGGGACTGACCACCTCAAAACTTTAAGGGTGATGGACTGATTACATCGTCTTCAAGTATCTTCTGCTTCTATCAACTTTTCTGTACTCGACTGAAGAAGCCTACTGTGTAGGCGAAACGTTTCGAAATAAAGATACCTAACTGTTGCATATGTGTCTTACCTAACAATCTCGGTATTTTATCGGTATTTTATACCATTTTAATGTTCATTATCCCTTTCCTGCTCATACTCCTGAACATCTGTCTGACACTTCCTGTCGCAGAAACGAATTGTGAACGTGGTCTATCGCGGGGTCAATCTGCTTCGTTGGCTTTTGAACTGGCGAAAAGTTGGAAAAAAATTTCAAAGTAAGCATATTGCAAGTAGAAGGTGAGAAGACAATAACGTCGTACTTGTGATGATACTTTTAGTATTCAGAAATCGGTGTCCTTGGTACCTCGTTTTTTTCCGAGTCATAACCTGAACAATTTTTCGAGACCTTCGAAAACCAGGCTTGGGATCTGCAGTGATCATTCAAGCACTGGGCAGCACTTGTTCACATGGTCTTGTATGGTAAAGCACAGGTATTCACTACTGTTCTGAGTGATGAAGACTGCTCTAATTACCGCGTAGTGAACGCTGCTACTGTACGAGGCGCATAAACGAGAGTTTAAGTTGAAAAAGCGTCAACCTGGGCAGGGCAGTCTTGTGTAAACTTCATTAGGCTCCAGTCAAACACTTTTACAAAGTTATATAAAGCAGCTGGTGTTTCTAACTTTAGCGAGTTAGTGCAACTCTCTCTAGTCTACACCTTCCTCGAGTCCGTTAGTCAGGAGGTGAGTTTTTTTTTATAAGACCCTACGCTCACAGCCGCCATGGAAGCTACAAAGTTAGGAGACACAGGTGAAGTTAACTGGTACCTAAGTGAGAGATCCACTAAACTTTCTTCCCACCAGCATTGTTTGGTTGGAGGCCATCGGGGAAAGACTTCTGATGGTGGTCCAAGAAGAGAAACCGGGAATGAGTCACGGCGCGCACCTTAAGACCAGAAAGGTACTTAAGACGGGATTCCTAATCCTGTATCAATCCGTTTCTATTGTAAGCCCTGTCATATTATTTTATACACTCTCAAACTCCAAATACTGTCTGCCATAAGCAGTAAGTCGGGTAAATCAGGTTCTCTTTTCGTCTCTCGACCTGCGGGGAAAGAGGACGCTTCTACAGTTTCTCTTGCACGCCACCTGGTGAAGAAAACAGCATTAGCACCAAGATGGCGGACCGAATGAGCCGGCGCATAAATACTGTCTGCATCGAGCTGATCAGGGGATCTTTAAGCAGTGCCACGATGAACGTTCTCCTGCCAAGCATTATCAGGGACGTTTATGGCATCCCCAATGAAGAGTTGTACGGTGTGGCGCTAAATGGTATGTCAAGGGTCTTCGTGAAGTTCATGAGGGCCGACTTCTACTCCAGCATTGTCGACGAATTTCAAGAAAGGAGGATGAGCGTCAGTTCGGCAGTAGAAGTATGCTTGCATGATGTTTCTAAGTATTTTACTTGGGTGAAGGTACGAAATGTACCTTTTGAAGCGACAGCATACAGCCTACAGGATGTGTTCAGTGGTTATGGGACTGTACACTCGGCGAGCATGGGAATGTGGAGGGACGGCCCCTATGAGGGGCTGCCGGAAGGATCCTTCTCACTGAAAATGACCCTGAAGAGGCCAATACCATCGTACTTCACATTGCATGGTTATAGAACTTAGGTTTTTGTACACTATGCGGGGCAGCAGAGGGCGTGCCGTTTATGTGACTCTTATGAGCACATGGCGGCACAATGCTCCAGGAGACAGGGCCCTAGGGTTCCAGAAAAAGCTTCTGAAGACAAGCAGTTAGAAGCCTTGGACGTTATGCCGGGTGATGTGGAAGGCCTATGGAGTGAGGAGGGTGAAAGAGCAGAGGTGGCTTTGGAGGCATGTGTTACACTACCAGAGGAAGTGCGGGGGGGGGGATATCGCTGTCAGACAGACCGTAAGGTACTACAGATTCAGCTCAGGAAGGGATTTTGGAGGCTGTGCTGAAGGGTTTTTTGGAAGAGTCGGAGCACGGTGTGGAAGGCGATGCGAGCTTAGGTGATGTCAAGGTGATGGACGATCAGAAACGGGGTAAGGAAGACTTGAGTGAGGTTAGGATAGAGAGCAATGTGGTGGTGGAGGTCCATCAAGAAGATGTGATTGAAGATATGTGTGTAGAGGGTAGCTCCCGCAAGAGATCAGCGGGGGCATCAGACATGGATGAGGTCCTCACACCAGTGCAGCGACCTGGGAAGAAGGTTTGGGCAGCTGTGGTGGAAACGGCGATACCGGGAGGGGGGGGGGGAGAAATGGAAAGATCGGCGGGTAGGGACAGGAAGGGGTTGGAGGGCAGGAACGAGGGATTGCTAGAGATGGACCGAGACCTATGAAAGGAGGATCAAGTAAGCCTCAGCGGCATAGGGGTAAGCCGCCATTCTTATAATTTCAGGTGTATATCTTTCAATGTAAACGGTCTTAAGACCGAGGTCAAGAGGGTATGGTTTGTGGTTTTTAAGGGGATTTAGTATTGATGTCTGCTTTTTGCAGGAACATAACTATGGGTTAGGATGTGAGTTGGTTTTGAAAGGTTATAGGTTGTTTACCAGTGGTGCTTTGAGGTTGAAAGGAGGTGTGGCTGTGGCGGTAAAGGAGACCAGTCCTTTGCGTATCCTGGGTTGGGAGGAGGGGGGGTGGGAGGGTTGCCAGGGTGGATGGGTTTTGGGGGGCCGGAAGGGTTTGTTTTGAAGGTGTGTACATGCCAGAAACTAGTAACGCTAGGGTGAAGGTGGATTTTGTACGCGATGTCTTGGTGTATCATTTAAGAGGTTTGCCGGCTATTACAGTGCTTGGCGGGGATTGGAATTGTGTGATTAGGAATGGGGATGTGGTTCTAAGGGGGACGGGTTGTGTTTTGGGGGCTCTGAGAGACGTTTTGCGGGATGTTGGAGTGGTAGATGTGGTGGGGAGTAGGGGATATGGAGTGGAGCACACTTTTATCTGTAGGGGATATGAGGCATGGTTAGATAGAATTTATGTTAGGCAGGGAATAGGTGTGGAGAGAGTGAGGACTATAGATGTGGGTTTTTCTGATCATCGTGCTGTTATAGCAGATTTGAGGGTAGATGGTAAAGTGCGAGTTTATACGGGATACTGGAAATTGAATGTGAGGCTCCTTAGGGACGAGGGTGACGCTACAGGATTTGAGGATTGGTGGAAATCCTTTTGGGAAACTAGGAATAGGGAGATGGATTTGCTGAATTGGTGGGAAATGAGAGCTAAAGTTGGAATCACGAATTTTTTTAAAGTACGGGGTAAGGAGATGGCGAGGTGGCGCTATGGTCTACAAAATTATCTTGAAGGTCAGTTAAATGACTGTTATGCAGAGGAACGGGTGGGGCGGAGTGAGGACATGGAACATTTGCGAAATAGGTTGGCGGAAATCCATAATGAAAAGTTTGAGGCAATTAGAGTTAGGGCAGGGTTGGAGGATGTTTTAAGGGGGGATAGGCCGCCGGGATTTGTACTCAGAAAGTTTAAGGAAAGGCAGACGAAAACCACCTTGGTGTATATAGTGGCAGGAACAGGGGGATGTGGATTTGAGGAGGGTCAAGGCCTATCCACCACGGAACATATTAGTTTGTATGCCGATTTCTGATTTAGGGAGAAATGGAGGAGGGTTGGCGGGGGAGTGAGTGAGGGACGTTTTGGGGATGAGGGGTTTAATAAAGGGTTATAAGTGAGCAGGACAGTGACAGACTCGAGAGTAGTATTAGTGTAGAGGAGGTGGAGGAGGCAGTTTTTGGGCTGTGCCAGGATAAAACCCCTGGGATAGATGGCATACCGAACGGTTTTTATAGGTGTCATTGGGAGAGTGTACAGCATTGTCTGGTGGGGGTTTTGAATTGTATGTTAGATAGTGGGAGGATGGGAAAATTGCAAAGAAGGGGTGTCACAGTTTTAGTGCCCAAAAAGAAGGAATGCCGAGTTTTGAATGATTACCGTGCGATTACGTTAATGTGCTCGGATTACAAGATTTTTGCTAAGATTTCAAACAACAGAATGAGGAAAGTGTTGGGTTTAGTGCTACATAGGGGGCAGTTGGGGATTCCGGGGTGAAGGATGAGGGATGAACATGGTTTTATTAGGGATTTTCTAGTGATTTGTACGGGAGGGGGAATACTAGGTTTAGATTGGGAGAACGCATATGATTGCGTGGACAGAGATTTCTTAGGGGTTTGCTTAGAGAGGTTGGGGTTTCTGGAGGTGGTAGTGAGGTGGGTGAACACCCTGTATGCTGAGGCGGAGGTGAGGGTACAGGTCAATGGGAGGTTGGGTGAAAGTGTACCAATGGAGAGAGGTTTAAGGCAGGGTTGCCCGCTATCGCTGCTGCTTTTTGAGTGTGTGCAAAATCCTTTCTATGAGTCTGTTGAGCGGGTGATGGACGAACAGGAAATGGACGGGGGGTGCAAAGGGGGCATCGTTGGGTATGTGGATGATACTACTGTTTTGCTACGGGTTAAGGAGGAGCTAAGGAGGGTGGGTAGAGTGATTCAGATGTTTGGTATGAATACGGGGATGCGAGTTAATACGGTGAAATCAAGGTTACTAGAGGTGGGTAATTGGATAGGGGGGGGCTTGGGGTTGAGGTTAGGATGGACAGTGGTTGATAGAATCAAGGTATGTGGAATATGGTACATGGAGGGGGTGCAGGCCTGCAGAAGGGTAAATTCGGAGTCTCTCACAGGTAAGGCATTAGGTAGACTGGAAGGTTTAAATGCGAGGGACCTAGCTTTACATCAGAGGGTAGTGGTGGTAAATTCACTTATCTATAGTAAGGTATGGGGGGGTGGCAGAGGTTTTTCTCTTAGAAGTACAGGACATTGTGGAAATGCAGAGGAGGGTGCTAAAGTTTGTGTGGGGATTTGGGAGGGCATGGTTAAGTAAGGAGGTAGTTAAGATGGATGTTCAAAGAGGGAGTTTAGGTTTGTTGCCTTTAGGACTGAGAGTAATGGCTATATATATCAAGCGGAGGTATATTAGGGAAGGGGGTGTGAGGGGAGTTAACGTAGGAAGAGTTATGGTGGCATGTAAATGGTGGAGTGGCAAGGACCTGTGGGTTTGTGAAGATATGTTAAGATCTTTATTGACAGTGCAACAGGTGGATAACATCAATGTGAAAAGGTTGGTGAGAGTAGTGGGAAGTCAGGGAATTTTGCAAGGGGTCGGTGTGTATCCAACGTATGATTGGGAGGTTATTTGGAAGGATTTTAGTAAGCTTAGGATACCAGCTAGGGTAAGAGAATTAGTGTACCGTTTTATCATGGGGATTCTGGCCTCCAAGGAGGTGTTAGATGTATGGGGTTGGTGGAAGAGGCTTTTTGTCAGTTTTGTGATGATGTTGAAATGGCGTTTCATGTGGTCTTTTTTTGTCCCTCCTTGGAGGGGGTGAGATCATGGATGGGTGGGGTTATCAGATTGTTGGGGGAGGGGGGACGTTTGCCGCTTTTAAGGGCTTTACTATTAGATGTAAGGGGAGAGCCTAGGGACGTGGGACGGGCTATAATGTATGTCATAGTAGATTATCTGGATATCTCATGGGGAATGAGGGAATTAAGGGGTGATACGAGGATAAAAGCGTTGGCAGCTAGATTCTATAGGACAAAGTGTAGGAATATGCTGGTTTATGGGGCGTCCTGGGAAAAAAGTTTCCCAGAAGGTTATAGGAACCTCACTGTGGGTTCCCTTTGTCAGGGTACCTGAGGATGGGCAAAGGGGTGGTCTCCTTCTGAGGGGATGTAAAGGGGGGGGGTGGGGTTTTTTTGTTTGATGCTGGATTTTTGTGGTGTGTAAGAGGAAGGTAGTGGCAGTTTGGTATGGATGGTAAGCTATGTTTCACGGGAATGTTTGTCATCGTAAGATATAAGAGTAGCTTACAAGGTTAACTTTTTTAAACCTGATGGTTATGTTTACTGTGTAAGAAATCTTCCTTGATAGCCAGGATACCGAGCCTTTAGGATTTCGGGTTTAAGTAATCAGATATGACAAGTTGGTTTCAACAAATTTTTCTGAGGTACATTTGGGACCGGCAAGATACAGCTGCCCTTATACTTACTACTTTTCTTGTATTATGTTTAACTTTTATTGTTTGCTGGAGGTTGTGTGTGGTAATTCTTAAGAGTATGTATAGGTCTCGGGTCTGTACCATGTTTATTAAGGGGTTTATACCTAAAATTTTTGTGGACAAAAGTTTCGGTTTATATACATATGTGGGAGGTGTAATTTCTGTGTAGGGTTTGGTATTTAAACCCTTTTGATGTGCTGAGTTTTATTATGTTTTGAAAGCTTGTTTTGGGGTTTATTTTATTTTATTATTGTATGTTACATGTATGTTATTCTGTTTTCTGTGCAAGAATTATTGTACTTGATGATATAACATATTAATAATATTAAAATACTGTTTTTCCAAGATTATTGTGCATAAGGAATCATACATTCCTTCAGAATTCCTATTGGTTAGGCTACAATGTAACACAACTTTAACCAATACTCTGTAACCTGCCATAGCGGGTATGTTCGGGTTTTGTGTCTGTTTTATAGTTGTTATGGAAGCTTTGGTTAGGGTCTTTTTACTTTACTGACATGATTTGTGTTGTATATATATTGTGTGTGTTAAAGGTGGTTATGACTTTGGTCATGTGATACAACTTTACATTTAGTAACCTTGTGATGTTGTGCATTGTATGTTGTTTATTGTTGTAATAGGTTATGACAGGTACTCCTTTTCATTTTAACCCATGTAAAATTTTCTTTTGGCGTTTCTTCGGTCACATTTTGCGTGGCAGTACCTATAATTGACTAATACTTAGTGAATCTTAGCGTGTACTGTTTACTATAACAGGATGTTGTTATAATATTTGTTACCTCCAGGAATAACCTGGTACTAGTAGCGTAAAAGACTGTTTTTTTTTTTTGTATTTCTGTACTCTTATTATGCATCATTTGTACTTTTGTAAGGTTTCTTAAATAAAATATAAAAAAAAATCCAGGTTCTCTGCATCCTATAAGCAAAACTGTTTCCCTACTAAGTATCACCATTAACAAGGGCAAAGTTGATGCATGTATGGCCACATTTTACAGCAGTAGACTAATATCAGTAAAGGAGACTTTCTCCAAACACGTGACCATGTTTAGTGGTGTAGGTGCCCACTGCTCCTTTTTGTGATTTTTTTCAAAAATTCCTATGTGCTGATAGAAGCTTATGGATGGGCGGTCTTTTCAGATAGCCTAGGTAAATACTTACCTAGGCTTACAAACCATACCACGGGCGGGGATAGAACCCGCGATCAGAGAGTCTCAAAACTCCAGACAGTCGCGTTACGATTTCGTGACTCTACGGCTTATTTATCTCTAGGTGTCTCAGGCAAATTTTCTGTGAAAAAGGCACCATTTGAGAGTGTTAATAACATACTTCGTTCAAGATTGTGCCCTGATCCTGTAGTTTATATGGAAAACTCTACATCTGCTCAAGTTATGCCTGTAACTCGGGTAAGTTTAGTAAGCATTCTGATCTTATCGTGAGAGACTTCGTGTGAGGGAAAAGTTCATTAGATAAGAGTGGTGGAATTATGAATAAAAGGTGGAGGTAGTTTATTGGGCAGTCTTCTTGTTCTGTTAGGTGGGTGCATCGTTCCCACTCTCCTACCCCCCTCCTTTTGTATCTGGTGGGAGGTGACGAGTGTCCCTCCGACCACATGAATATTTTCCTGACATTCTCTGCATCGCTCTTGGGCCGTGTAGACCCCCTTGCCTGACGCTCCTCAGTAACCTGACAGCAGTGGTACGAGGAGGTGTTGTTGTGTCTCTGTTGATACCGCTGGACAATTACTGGTGTTAAGATGGCGGTTTGTCATCGCAGACGCATTAATACTATTGGTATTGAACTGCTTCGAGGTGCGATTACACCTAGTTCAGCTCAGATACTCTTACCCAAGATAATCAGGGAGACATATGGCATTAAACACGGTGAATTGTATGGGGTAGCGTTGAATGGAGCGCATAGAATATTTGTGAAACTGCTTGCTGCGACAGTTTATGAATCGGTGGTTACGCGCTTTCAAGATGTGTGTTTTGACGTTACGCCTGCTGTGCGTGTGAGACTGGTGGACGTGTCTCGATATTATACCTGGATAAAGCTGCGGAATGTCCCATTTGAGGCGAACGAAGCTGACATCAGAAACGTATTTGAGAAATATGGGACCATGCATTCTGCCCAGCAGGGTAAGTGGTTCATGGGTGCCTATGAAGGTATGCCGGAAGGTACTTTCAGCCTTAAAATGACGTTGCGGCAACCCATACCATCATACGTGTATCTTCAAGATTTTAGGACACAGGTAATGGTTTTATATCCTGGACAACGGCGTACGTGTCGCATTTGTGGAGAGTATGACCACATAGCGGCGGCATGCGAGAAGAACAGACGCGTGACCAAACCTGTGCAAGAAGAGGTAGCCCCGGTCACACGTGGTGAAGGTGAGCATCGATCATCAGAGGAAGGGCGTGGTCGTTTGTGGAGTGAGAAGGTGGAACAGGCTTTTCGAAATGAGAGTGAGTCCTCCCCTCAGCTCCCTGCATCTGAGTCGTTGCCAATACCATCTGCTGGATTGGTACCCCGAAATGACGTGTTAAATATAGGGGAGAAATTGGACGAAGTTTTAAAGACCTTGTCGCTGCCTGTGGTGGAAGCTCCGTCTACGAATGACGTAGCTGGAGACTTTTTGAGTCCAGATTGTAAACAATATGAGACTCAGTGGATTGACGACGAGACTGAGACATCGGGGGACTTCATGCCTCACTGTAAAGTGGATGTTGAGGTACACCGTGAGGCTTCCTCAGACCTTGACATGGAGGATAAGAACGTTACGAGGAAACGAGCAGCTACGTCAGATTCAGATGACGTACTGACGCCAGCACAGAGGACTGGGAAGAAAACTGAGAGGATGGGAGAGGGAAGGGATGGAGAGAGGGGGGGGTCATGTGGGACGCCATCGCAAGAAGGGAGGCGAATGGGAAGGTACTGTGAAGAAAACCTATAGAAATAACAATTCAAGTGGTGAAAAACGAGAGGAGAAGAGGCAAGGGTGGAAAATATAACAGGCCTTAGGTGTATGACTGCTAATGTTAACGGTTTATGTACTAGACTAAAGAGAGATTGGTTAAACAATTTTCTTAGCAAACATAGAGTTGATGTTATGTTCCTTCAAGAACACAATTTCAAAGGGGGGGAAGTGTTGGAGGTTGCAGGTTATAAAGTACTGACCCTGCCAACTATCCGTTTGAAAGGTGGTGTGGGTCTTTTAATAAAAGAGACGAGCCCGTTTGTATTGCAGAGATGTGAGGGGGGTGGGGGGAGGGTGTTGCAGAGATGTGAGGGGGGTGGGGGGAGGGTGTTGAGAGTGGAGGGAACTTGGATGGGAAAGTGTGTATCTTTAGCAAGTGTGTATGCCCCTGCGGAGAAGAGTACGAAGGTACGAAAGGATTTTGTGTGTGACGACCTTGTTTATTTTTTGGGTGCACTTCCGGAAGTGGCGATAGTGGGGGGGTGACTGGAAATGTGTCATCAGAGCGGCTGACGTCGAACCCAAAGGGGCTGGGCATATGTCTGCACCTCTCAGAGATTTGTTGAGGGATGTTAAGTTACGTGATGTGTTTGGGGGAGGGGTGTGGGAAATGGAACATACTTTTATCAGAAGGGGATATGCTGCAAGGTTGGACAGAGTGTATATTTCTCAAGGTGTAGTTGCAAAGTCTTTTAATACGGTCGAGACGGTCTTGTCAGATCATAGGGCAGTAGTAGTGGAGGTAGGGTGGGAGGAGATGGCGGAAATTTATCGGCCTTATTGGAAATTAAATATTAGTGTGTTAATGACATCGCAGTCGTGTTAACCACGTTACAGCTCACCATTACTCCTCCTTTCCAGGTACCCAACCCCATGATCATTGACTTTTCACTATTTACCTTCATACCCGTGGCTCGTTCAAACACACGCACAACATCTTCCAACACTTTCATAGACATCCGTTCACACACCAAAACAGTCGTATCATCCACATAACCTATTAATGCCGGCCAACATCTCCCTTCCCCTACCCCCCCTCACCCCGGAAATTGACTGTGCTCTCAACCATCCTGTAAAAGGGATCCTGAAAACAAGCAAATAAGATCTGTGACATAGGGCACCCTTGTCGTAAACCTCTACCCATCTCAAAGTCCGTCCCCATACACCCATTTATTTGTACTCTCATCTTTGCTCCCTTATACAGCATGTTTACCCACCCAAATATTTCTTCACCATAACCCTGTCTCCTAAGTATACTCTGCAGTGCACATCTTTCCACTCTATCATAGGCGGCTCGCCAGTCTAAGGCCAGTAAACCCCCCTCCCCCCCCTTTGACTCCACAAAACTTCTTAAAATCCTGTGACCTTCTAACATCGACCTGCCCGGCAACCCAAACTGCGATGGTGAAACAACCCTCCCCACCACGCATTTCACCCTATTACCCAAAATTTTAGCGAAAACCTTATAGTCTGCATAGAGCAACGATATTGCCCTACACTTCCCAAGGTCTGGCTGCCCTTTGCCTTTCGGGACCAGCACCACAATTGCTGTATTCTGCTTATTCCCTAATGTACCCTTCTCCTTCATACAATTTAATAATCTTATCATGAACTTCCCAATCAACGCCCAATGCTGTAAATAAAATTCCACCCGTAAACCATCAGTAAACCATCAGTACTGCCAGCCAGGACACAACCCTCATCACCCACCGGCATCACCACAACACACGACAGACAACAACAAACATGGCCGCCGCTACAGTCCAAGATAACTCCTTCCCAGTATTTGATGTCAAGAAGATCACCGACCCAGAAATAGCTAAACTCCTTATGATTCAGAACCAAACGATCACCAAACTAACTCAAGAAATGCAGGAACTAAAGGCTAGCAATGCAGATTACCTCAACAAGATCACTGCTCTAGAACATAAACTAGACACTCTAGAACAACAAAGCAACACCCACACCCGGTCCCTAGACACCATCAACACTCTAAAAGACCAAGTCACCCTACTTACTACCAACATTACAGAGGAAAGATCAAGAGTGGACCAACAACTTGCCAATGTCATAACCAACTTCCAAGACCATAATGACCAACAGCAGCTATCTGACACTGCTGTAGTTAACAGCAAACATCTCCCAGCCACAGTCACCCAAGAGACCTGCATGGAGACCACCCTACAGCTTATCAAGGACCACCTTCGCCTTAACATACGTAGTGATGACTTAAAGGATTGCAAACTGATGGGCTACCAAGCAGGTAAAAAAATAGTGCTGTTAAAATTCCAAACTAGCCTACAAAGAAACAACCTACTAAAAACATCTATTTCTATGAAAACTGATGTTTACGTCAATGAGTGCCTTACCAAAACGAGACAAAACCTTCTTTATCGGCTAAGAAAATTGCGCTATGCCCAAAAAATCCACCAGTGCTTTGTGAGGGATGGAAAAATAGCAGTTAGGAAACAGCCCACTGGGAAGAGATACTTCATCTCCACAGAACATGACCTTAAAACATTCCTAAGTGAGGCTGGACTAACAGAATCAGAGTAAAGTGCAGATAATACCCATAGTCCACCGTTAGTGTTATATTGTCATAAATTTGTGCCCCCCTAAAATTCTAATACTCCAACTACTTTTAATTGTCATTGTTGTATTCAACGACCATTCTACCTCATAGTCTTAATTGTATTTAATATCTACAGAATCTATCTCCTTTTTTACAACTTACCACATCACTGTTCCATCTTATTTTTTTATAAACTAACCATAACTTGTCTTCAATAATTCTACCTCACTTTAAAAAATACTCAATTGCCCAATTTTATTCTAAATCCCTATTATTGCCCAATTTTACTTTAAACTATATTGATCAAACTTATTGTAAACTTCTTTTATTGACCATTTTTATTCCATACTTTTTTAACCTAGTATTTTCAACTACAACTTTTATATTATCCTGTCTACCATCTTACTAGCATATTATAACCAAGTCATTGCCATTTTTATTTTTATCATTTTTTTTATTATTATTTTGCTACCTTAATTTGTGTATTTTATCCTGTCAATTTTATCCTGTCAATTTAAATCTAATTATACTCTAATTCTTGTAAACAACTTATATAAGACCTTAGTGCAATTACAATTGAGAGTCTTGTTCCTTTATTATATTATTAGATTAATCACAGTTTTACTCTAGCTCATTCTAGCTCAATACATAGTCAATACTAAATTCACTATACTAGACCATAGTGCAATTACTAGTGAGGGACTGGTGCTATTTGTAATTTGTATTTTTATATTATTAGACTAAACCTAGTTGTACTATAGCTCTTTCTAGCTCAATACATAGTCAATACCAAATTCACTATATTAGACCATAGTGCAATTACTAGTGAGAGACTGGTGCTATTTTTAATTTGTATTTTTATATTATTAGATTAAATTCAGTTGTACCATAGCTCATTCTAACTCAGTACATAGTCAATACCAAATTCACTATATTAGACCATAGTGCAATTACTAGTGAGAGACTAGTGCTATTTTTAATTTGTACTTTTATATTATTAGATTAAACCTATTGTACTTTAGCTCATTCTAGCTCAAAACATAGACTCAACAAAAGTCATTATTAGACCTTAGTGCAATTACAAGTGAGAGTCTTGTTCTATTTTTAATTTGTATTTTTATATTACTAGTTTATACCTAGTTGTACTTTAGTTCATTCCAGCACAACACATAGACAACATCAACTTCATTATGTGTAGTAGTGACTACACCCTACATGACCAAAATACTCTAGCTATATACTTGTCCAAACTTCCTACCACTACAGATATCAGTACTAGAACTCAACACACAACTCAGGATATAAATAACCATAATTTAAACCTAGAAGATGATTGATCACGTTGACCCTGATCTAAACCTCCATAATCTGACACCCAATCAAAACCTATTGGAAAGTAACTGCCTTTATTACACAGCATCACAAGCCACCACTATCCTAAACAATGCTAAAAGTCTATCAGTACTTAACTACAACATCAGGTCCTTAAGCAAACACTATGATGACCTCCTAGCACTCCTTGAATCACTAAAGACACCCTTCTCCTGCATTATTCTTACTGAGACCTGGCTTAAGCAGGACACAATAGATATCTACCCTCTACCAGGATACACAGCAATTCACAACTGCAGACCAAACCAAGTTGGGGGTGGTATTGCAATCTATTACTCTAACCAATTATCTTGTCTTAGCACCACTTGCTTTAGTGATGAATATGGGGAATACATTTTTGCTAATTTTACTGTAAAAAAACTTAAGACGCCTATAACAATCGGTGCCATTTACCGGATACCTCACACAAACATCCCAAATTTCAGTGAGAAATTAAAGTCACTAATAACAGACAAATGAATAAGCACCACCTTCTCTTAGCTGGAGACTTCAACATCAGCCTTGGCTTACTAGATGATCAGCCTGTAACTGATTTCATCAACAATATGAACAACACACTTCTCATACCAACAATAACTAAACCAACCAGGCTCACTGAGACAAGTGCAACCATAATAGACCACATATGGACCAATATACTAGCCCCCCTTAAATCAGGGATAATCACAGATAGCACTACAGACCACTACCCTACCTTCCTCCTGACAAACATTAGTAAACCACCACTTGAATACAACAAAGTCTCATTTAGACTCCATGACGAGGCCTCAGTAAGGAAGTTCACAGCTGACCTAGAGACTGTTGATTGGCCTACAGAATTCTCCAAGGCCAATGGTATTGATGACTGGACAGACATTTTTCTTAACAAATTACTTAGACTATACAACAAACATTGTCCTATAAAAACAAAACAGATCACAAACAAACGGCTTGGTTGCCCATGGCTAACCAGCACCATTCTGAAATCCATTGACACGAAACACCAATATGAAAAGCAATATAGACAGGGCTTAATACACAAAGATACTCTTAAACACTATTCATCAGCTCTCACCAAAGTAATAAAAAAAGCCAAACAACTATACTACTCCAGTAGATTCACAGACACTAGAGGAGATATAAAAAAGACCTGGAAAACACTCTCTCAGATTCTAGGGACCCAAGAATATTGTCCTAACTAAACCTAATGAAACACCACTACATCCCACTGACACAGCTAACAAGATAAACGACTTCTTCTCAAACATAGGATCTAATCTCGCCAGTAAAATCCCACATACCAATGCCCATGCCGGGGACTACCTAGATGGGAATTTCCCTAATTCCTTCTATCTTGCACCAACTGAGCCCACGGAAGTCATTAAGATCATAAAGTCACTTAAAAATAACTCGGGGAATCTGTTTCATGTCCCACCATTACTGTACAAGCGAGCAGCCCATGTCCTTTCGCATGCTATTTCATAACTTTTTAACAAGTCACTAGAGACTAGCACCTTCCCGAAACTACTCAAAATGGCAAGGGTTACACCAATACATAAAGGTGGTGACCCTACAGACTTAAACAACTATAGGCCAATATCTAACTTACCATTGCTATCCAAAATCTTTGAGAAACTCGTGCACAGGAGACTGTATTCATTTATAACGGCTCAAAACATACTCAACCCCTGCCAGTTTGGATTCAGGAAAAATAAAAGCACTAATGATGCAATCATAAAAATGCTAGATCTGCTTTACACAGCATTGGAAAATAAGGAATATCCACTAGGAATTTTTATTGACCTAAGAAAAGCTTTTGACACAGTAGGCCACGACATCCTACTCCACAAACTTGATCACTACGGTATAAGAGGCCATGCGCTTGCTTATTTCAAATCTTACATTACTAATAGGTATCAGTACGTCACCATAAAATACACAGCATCAGCAACACGGCCACTTGATACTGGAGTTCCGCAGGGAAGTGTCCTTGGTCCCCTGCTCTTCCTCATATACATCAATGACCTTCCAAACGTATCCCAACACCTGAAACCCATTCTCTTTGCTGATGACACGACTTATGTCATCTCTCACCCTAATCTTGCCACCCTCAACACCATTGTGAATGAGGAGCTGATTAAAATATCGGCTTGGATGACAGCCAATAAACTTACGCTTAACACTGACAAAACCTACTATATTATGTTTGGTAGCAGAGCAGGAGATGCACAAATTAACATTAAGATTGACAACACTCTAATTACCAGAAATAATGGGGGAAAATTCCTAGGCTTATACCTTGACAACAACCTGAATTTCAGCATCCATATCCAGCATATAGCCAAAAAGGTATCCAAAACGGTTGGGATCCTCTCCAAGATACGATACTACGTGCCGCAAAATGCGCTTCTCACACTATACCACTCATTTATCCATACCTCACCTATGCTATTTGTGCTTGGGGATCAACTGCAGCAACACACCTAAAGCCAATAATAACTCAACAAAAAGCTGCAGTAAGAATAATCACTAAATCCCATCCCTGGCAACACACCCCCCCCACTCTTCATAGATCTAAACTTACTCCCAGTTCAGTACATCCACACTTACTACTGTGCAATCTATATCTACAGGGCCTTAAACTCTAATATCAACCTTGACCTAAAACGCTTTCTTGATAGTTGTGACAGAACCCACAGGCATAACACCAGACACAAACATCTCTACGACATTCCCCGTGTCTGACTAAACCTTTACAAAAATTCAATGTATGTCAAAGGCCCTAAAATCTGGAACACCCTACCTGAGAACTCTAGAACTGCAGACACATTCATCACCTTCAAAACTACCATTAGAAAACATCTTATCTCCCTGATACACCCCGTCAACTAACTACACGAATACCACCTGGTGGTTCACACTTACACTCACTCACTCATTTGACCATAAACAGAAATATTAATCTCAGTCTTAAAATAATGAATCCTGTGATACTCCAGTACTGAAACTATGTACTGTGCCAAAACAAAAGCATTCACATTGCTAAACTCACAAACTAGTATTTAGTCACTTAGCCATAATACCAACTTACCTCATAATTTGTAATATTTTACAATTAAGAATAAAACTAAGTATGCCCGAAATGCCTAGCCATGCTAAGCGTTCTAGTGGTACACTCTGTAATCACAATTTTACTACATGTAAACCAAACAATAACCAAATTTCTGTAAACTCAGCATTGTAATCCTTATAGAGAATAAACTTTGAATTGAATTTCTCACTCCGTATAAAGCAATTTCAATTTCCTCCTCAGTAATATCCCCACCCAAAGCCTTCCTATCACTATGACCCAAATTGCACTTGGCATATGTGCACACCCTATTTAATTCCACTTCATCCACATCACTACTAGTCCAGTATTTTTTATACCACATATCCGCATATGCACTCATAGCTTTCGTGTTTCTTATCACTTGACCTGCTCTATGGATTCCCATCGTCTCATGTACCTCCAAGCTCGGGATTGCCATCACCGCCTGCTTTTGCTTTTGCTGCCGCAACACACACGCGGATGGCTTCTCTCCCCACAAAACTTCTTCTAATCCTGCTTGCACCCGCACCGCTTGAAACCGCTCATTATGCAACGTTCGCAAGCTCTCTTTTATGTCTACAATCTCGTCCATGGGGTAAACACCACCAACCTTTCCCTGCCCATAACAACCTCTTAATCGATCCTCTAAATAATTCGTTAGTCCATATTTTAGAGTGTTTATACGTTTACCCTCCCTCACGTAAAAGGATTTTATCCTTTCTTTTGCTACCGAGTCCCACCACGTTACAATGTCTTCTACCTCCTGAGCTTCCCTTGAAAGCTCTTTCCACAGCATAGAAAAACCCTCTAAACCTTCGTCATCACTTAAAGATTTGTGGTATTATTTATAGAGACGATTTGGATGTGGCGCGGGAGGAAAATTAAGTAAGGACGTTGGAAAAGATCATTGGTCGTCTGGGTGTTTTGAGACCCCAACATCTCACTCTGGCCCAACGTGTGATCGTTGTTAACGTTTTATTGTATAGTAAGGTGTGGCACGTTGCGGCTGTATTCCCGATTACAGGGACAGCGATCAATGGAATATTGAGACGAGTATTTGCCTTTTTGTGGGGATCGAGGTGTGATTGGTTAAAACGTGAGGTTGTTATGATACCTGTCCGTCGAGGAGGTTTGGGATTGTTGGACTTAAAACGTAGGGTAAAATGTGTTTTTCTTAAGTGGGAGGTTTGGCGTGTGGGTGTGATGGCGGGAAATATGGAACAGGTATATATGAGATTGAAAAAGTAGTATGGGGGAATGGAATTGAGGGAATGTGAAATTGTACTACGGGCTTTGTTGATGGTAAGGGAACGGAAAAACATTCGCATAAGGGTTTTAAGTAGTTTACTGGGGGTACGTGCGCAGCTCCAGTAGAAGGTTTGTTCCCCATGTACTCGTGGGAAAATATTTGGCTCAGATTTAGTAAGCTGAAATTACGGCCTAGGGTGCGTGAAGTCATGTTCCCTTTTTTACATAGTATATTGCCGTCAGGGGCAATACTACGATCCAGAAGAGTCGTGGAAGGTGGCGGGTGTGGGTTTTGTGGAGAAGACACGGCTTTTCATGTTGTCTATTTTTGCGAAGGTTTAGAAGATGTCAGGGGTTGGTTAGGTAGGGTGGTACAGAGGGTGGGAGGGAGAGGGGTGCAGATCCTGCGTGCGTTAAGTCATCGGTGGATTAGACCAGGAAGTTAGACGAGCTTTAGATTATATTATCGATCGTGGATTACATTTATATTTCGTGGGTAATGAGGGGGAAAGGGGTAAGTGAGGTGAGAAGGCGTGTCCTTGCAATAACGTTTTATCGTACAATGTGTAGGAATAGGGAATTGTATGGGATGAGGTGGGATAAGGATTTTTCGGACGGTTATAAAAGGCTAACTATTGAAAGCTTTGTGAATTTGTGAATAATATACGGACATGCCGGGTAAGTTTCCGTGTAGGTCAGTGGGCAATAGCTGGCTCGTCTCTTGGGGAAGGGGGGGGATTTGTGAGTTGCGTGAATATGAGATTGGGCATGGATGTATTCTAGTTGTTATGGATGTGTGTTTGTTGATTCTGGAGTTAGGGTTACTTACTATACCTTTTGTGTACAGAGTGACAGTGGTGCCTTTACAGTATTTATGTTTTTGAAGCTTTCCTTTTGTGTAAAGACTCGTTTTTTCTTGAGTCACAAGTTTTCTTAGTATTTTTTTTTATTGTTTTATAGGTCCAGATATTTGGGTTTACAAACCTACATATATATATGCATGTTTTATCCCTTCCCTGTTACTGTTCAATCTAGTCTGTGAGTCACCAAAGTATTAAAGGGATATAACACGTGTACATTACCCTGAGTCGTCCAAATTTATCCTATAAATATTTCGTAATATTGTGATTTTTGTTTGTGATTCAAACGTAGTTCATAGGTATCAAGATTGAACACATATAGAATGGATGGAAATTGCTGACGATTAATATGATCGTCAATTTATATAATATTTATTATGTTAATGAATTTGTGTTAGAGTAAATCATTGAATTTGTGTCTAAGTTGGAATATCTATAAACAGTTGTATATTTTGTATGCAAATTACATAAACTATTGTTTAATCATCAATGTAACATGTTTGTATGATGTGCATGTAGGTTATAATGGGTTAAGTGGGGTTTCCACCAGTGTTATATTTGTTACGCAAACAGTTATATCTTTTGGTATTGTGTGTGTTTCGTGAAACGTACGTATGCGTTTTATGGTGTGTTTGTCGTATATATTCGTATTAGTTATAAAGATTTTTTCTGGTATTTATGGTGTGAATCTTGGTGTACTCTATAGAATATGTATGGTGATGCTATTTAATTTTTAAGCAGCCTTGTATTTATGATGTTTTAAATAAAATATAAAAAATATATATATATTTTTTCCTGTTACTATTTGCTATGAGAGAAACTGCAAGCATCTCCAGGTGTTAGAGAAAAATTCATTAGGAGTGAATGTACAAATGAGTGATGGTTGTAGTGTGATTGGCGGAATGCTTGTTCTGAAAGGTGTGTGCATTGTTACCCTTTTTCCTCCCGGTGGGAGTTGACACGAGACCCTCCGACCGGTTTACAGTGTGTCACTTGACTTCCGGCTCCCATCAAGTCTGTAAGTTTCTAATCCACTCCTGTTTAGTCATTTATTTTTGTTGTGTTTTGATTAGTTTAAATAAGAGCTTCACTCTTGTTTAGGTTTATATTGTGTTGATTTAACCGGACCTGATATGACTTGTGTAGAGTAACGTATGTGGAGAAATTTTCTCCAGGAGGGGGTATCAGCCCCCCTTCAGCCCCTTTCAGCCCTTTTCAGCCCTGAGGGGCCCAGCCCTCTCAGAAGGGGCAAGCATCTTGTTTGCTTCCCAAGTAATTACAAGCAGATGTGTAACCAGCGTGTACCAGTTACGGGTTATGCGACTCTTTGCGACCAGTGTTGCAAGTAGTGTAGTTTAATGAGAGAAACAATCTATTCCGTACCTTAGCAGGACAATTTTTTTTATGTTTTTATTAAAACAAAATTACAATATAACAATTAAAATATATAAACTTCAAATGCGAACAAAAAGGGTCTCCATACATAAAGACATTACACAATTTGCATCCTGAGGCCAGTTGTACAATTTAACTGTTGCTAAAAACCCTAAAACTATCACTACCTTATTACAACACACAGATATGAAGAAAAAACATTAAATTATTTCCTGTACTAACTCACTTTCCCTACCATCAAAAAAACAACTCACCGATCTGATGTTAAAAAACTTAAACCCTTTATTTTTTTTTCCCACACTATGACAAATGCCATGGAAGTTAATGACTAGTCTATCTCATACTTTTGTAAGTACTTATTTCACATAATATACAAACAATTAAAAAATAACATACCCTATATAGATACTGAACATAGTGTTAATATCCTACAATACTAAAGATAAAAGCCATCAAACCTGATGCCCCTCCCAATATTATATATGTTTTATCACATATTTTACAATATTTATGAACAAAAAGCCAAGGTTACATACTTGGATTGTCATAAGCTCAAAGTATAATTATCCTCCAACATGGCTGCCCACCGCGTCTAATACCATAGAATATCCATTTAAATAAACTTCTGTACATGTCCCTTATTAACAAAAACAATTTCTTCCTTTAAACTCACCTTTGATCAGTCACTCAACTTCTGTTAGACTGAAAATCCTTACTGTAATAATGTCACTCACGGCTTATGGTACATATTACTAAAGAGATCCAGTTAGGACACAAGATCTCACAAGTACCTACATATGTATATAATAATTAAGTCGCATGACACAAAGGCTGTCTTAAAAAGTTTTTAATATACACACATATACATTTACATATATATACATATGTATACACCTACACATATACCTACATACTCATACACACACATTAACACAATAATTGGAAAGCTTTTATGACTAATTGTTTTGTTAATACACACACGTATACATTTACATATATATACATATACATTTATACACCTACAATATACCTACTTACTCATACACACACATTAACACAATAATAAAAGAGCTTTTATGACCAATTGTTTTTGTCTTGTATCGTCAGTACAATGTACGACAAACGGTAATAATACTTTGTCGTGCATTGATAAGCATAAAACAGCTGTTTTTCATACCCATCCATACCATACAACTCTCAAAAAACCTTAACCACGTTCACGTATCCTCCAATATAGTCATATCTTCGCTAAAAAAGGAAAACGGTCCCTTTTTACTTAGTGAGAACATTAATTAGTCTCTTTACCGTAATATTTCTGTATGATTCTAGAAATAATGTTTCCCACCGTTTTCCATAAATTAGTTTATTTCTACAAACTGTATGATATATTCCCGCCGCAATTGCCCTAATTCTAATCCCCCCCCTTCCTTTTTCCCTCAATCCCCAGGAAACAAAAAAAATCTGACACAACGTACATAATGGCTCTCCTTACATCCTCTGACACCCCTCGTACCTCTAATGTTAGGGCTCGCAGAATCTCTACGTTACCCCCTCCCATTAACTCGAAAACTCTTGCCAGCCTCAACTGTACCTCCCCCAACTCTTTACAAAAGTAAACGGCATGAAAAGCTGTTTCTGGTTCCTCACAATGTTTGCATTTTGCTTCCCTCACCAAACCCATCACACACAAAGCAGACTTCGAAGCCAAAATCCCCATTACAAACCTATAAACTAATTCCCGTACCCTCGGCATTAATCTAAGCTTCTGGAACTCATACCAAATCTTACCCCAATCATACAATGGGTATACCGATACCTCTTGCATGATTTCTGGTTTTCTACTCATCTCTATCAACCTTCCAACCCTAAGTTTGTCTACCTCTCCTACGACTAACAATAACCTGAGCATAGTCTCGCATTCCATTAAATCATTTCCTCCCCACCACCGTCGGACATCTTCCATCACTTTCCCCACTCTCACTCCTCTTACCCCCCCCCTCCCGTACGAACCTCTGTATAACATGCATTGCCTTTACTCTCGGCCCCAGCACCAAAAGTCCTACTCCCCCTCTGCATACATTCGTCATGACCACCTCTTTACTGAGCTATGCCCTTCCAAAACCCCAAACATAACGCAGCACCCTTCTCTGTATCTCTTGTATCTCCTGCCCTCGTAAAGGATACACCACAGCAACATTCCACACTTTACTATAAACCAATGAATTTATTATTATTGCCCTTTGCATTAAAGTAACATCCCTCGCACAACTTTCTCTCCCACCAATTCCGAGTTCACGCGTCGAGCCTCCTGCTCATCAGCCATATAGGAAATTCCACAAATTTTCAGCTGTTCCGTTACTTCCCATCCGAACTCCAACCCCATTCTACCCCCACCCAATCCCCTATCACTAATAATTTCGATTTAGCTCTGTTGACTCTCATACCCGACGCCTCCCCAAAAATCTTCATTACCCTCCCAACCTTTCTCAATCCTTCTACACCATCGATCAATAATGCTGTATCGTCCATATATCCTACTACCTCTGTAAGCCCTTCCCCCTCCCCTTATAAATTTGCTTTTTCTTCAACCATTTCATAAAACGGGTGTTGCTTACATGCAAAAAGAATTTGAGACATAGGACACCTTTGTCTCAGACCCTTCTCCATTTCCAACATACTACCCAACCTACCATTTATTTGCACCTGTATCACCGCTCCTGCATACAGTATCTCAACCCACTTTACAATACCTTCATCAAAACCCAGTCGTCTTAAATTAACTACCAGGAACTCCCTATTCACACCGTCATATGCATTCTCCCAATCAATTCCCAAAATTCCTTTCCCCTTTCAACCCTTTAAGAATTCCCTAATTCGACTATATCCATCTCTCATGTTAAGACCCAGAATTCCTAACTGACCCTTATGTACAATACCACCTATCACCCACTTCATCCTATTCCCTAGAATCTTTACAAAAATCTTATAATCAGTGCACATTAAAGATATGGCCCTGTACGTGCTCAGTGTTCTCCCCTCCTTCTTTTTCTTGACTAGTACGACCACACCCGTCCTCTGTGTCCTTCCTAACATTTCTTCCTGCAGCATACAATTCATTACCTGAACCAGACAATACTTTATGTGGTCCCATTGAACTCTATAAAATTATTGGAAATCCCATCGATTCCAGGCGCTTTCCCCATACTTAAATTGAACACCGCCTCTTTCACTTCATCCATACCAATTACACCATTCATCCCAACTACTTCCTCCCTACATTTCCCCAAGGCTTGTACCCCCCCTTTCCTCGCTACCTATCCGAACGTTACCCTTCGCCCATTTCCTTTTAAACCAATAATCAGCATAATTACTTGTTCCTTCAGTTGTCACTAGCATTTGCCCCTTGTCACATCTTCCAGATCTTCACTAACCTCTAAATGTAAAATAGTGGACTCCTGTTGCCTAATTCGAAAATTTCTCAACACACTTCCCGAAGGCTTATCTCCCCATAGTACTGCGTCCATCCCCGCCCTTACCCTTATTTCATCAAATCTTTCATAACGTATTTCCTTTAATTTATCTCTTAGCAATAATTTGTCTTTGAACTGCTGTCCCCCCTCTTTCATAACACTTATTGAGCTGCTGTTCCAAATAATTCTGTAAACTATTCCTCCACCTCACCTCCTCCCTTCCATTACATTTATAAAAACCCGCTACACCAGGTTTAGCCCTATTTTCCCACCATTCCAAGATACTCTTTGCCCCATCCCTTTCCCTCCACAAATGGTTCCACCATTCACCAAACTCCACACTCACCACCTCACTCCTCACTAGCCTCGCATTTAACTTCCAGAAACCTGAATGTATCTTTACCACACCCACCCAATCCAGCTCTTCCAAAACCGCCCTATGATCGGAAAACCCCACATCCAATGTTTTCACCTCTCTCACACTAACTGCCTCCGATGTATAAATCCTATCTAACTTCGTCTGACAAAAGCAAAATCGATTCACCAATCCTCCCTCCCCGCCACATCCCTAACCCCCACATCTTGCAACACATTGTGTAACGCCCTTAACACACATCCCGCCCCCTTGGCTCCACATCCTCCCCTTATTACACAGTTCCAATCCCCACCAATTATAGTGACTAGAGGTAAACCTCTTAAAGGATACATCAAGATGTCTCTTATAAAATCCTCTTTTACTTTGATTGTGTTCTCCGCTGGCATGTAAACCCCTACAAAACATACCCTAGATTTTCCCCACTCGCTATCCATCTCAGAAAGTAGGTAAGTTTTGGGATTAATAGGCACCTGGTGAGTAGGAAGAAGGCATCATGTGTATTGATGTCTTTCATCCTGCCTTCCATTGTCCTGAGGTCTGAGACTTTTTTTTTGGGGATCAGATCGATGGCATTGGACCCAGGAGGAGCACCAAGGAGAGTACTATTGGGTGGATCAATGGCTCATGCTCCTGGTAAAACAGTACTAATATTCGGGATCATCTGTCGATTGGTAGAAACTATTTTACATTTGGTGGGGTTTAAAGATAGGCCCAGGCTTTCTCCCATGTCTTTAATTTTTCTGATGTCCTCTAGGAGAGATTCTGTTGTGCCAGCTAGGGTACCATCATCCAAGAACCAGATATTGAGCTCACTGGTGAGTGATTCTGTGGCTCCCTTGATGACCAAACAGAATAGAAAGGGGGCGAGAGGGTCCCCCTGTTGCACACCTTAACACATGAGTCAATTTCATGGTCCCCAAATAATATTTTAGAAGTCACACTATAACACGATTCTATGAAGGGATAGAGAGAAGGGAAGAGTCTAGAAACTGCTTAGAGAGCAGCATCCCTTCTGACTAAGTTGAAACCGTTGACAAAGTCCAATTTCATCAAGGCTTTTATATCTAACATGTTGTTGATTTATACTCGTGCTGCATGGGCAGCTGCTTCACAGCCTTTTTGAACACCAAAACCGAACCGAGTTGGTTTCAACATTGCAACAGCCTCTTGACTCACCCTTCTTACTGCAGAATTGGCAACTAGGCGCCGAAGGGTGTTGCCAACTGCAATGGGCTTGATTCCTTCATCCTTTTTCCGGAGGGCACACAATGAAGCACCAAAGAAAAAGGGTCTTGTGGCCTTTGGGACACTGCCAGCCAGGCATACATTGGCAAATTTAGTGAGTTCAGACAGCAACCTCTGTGTGTGTATATATCTATATCTATATATATATATATATATATATATATATATATATATATATATATATATATATATATATATATATATATATATATATATATATATATGCACAACAACCATGGGGAGGGAGTAGAATGATAGCTCTAGGCCTTTTCTGTTGCAATCAGCACATCATCAGGAGCTTGCAGTATTGCAGAAAAGAGGAGGATGTTCAAGCAAGTATGTTCCCAAAGGACGTCTTCAATGGAGTGAGTGAACGAGGAAAAGATAGAGTATTATAACCATGAACGAGCGATATTTAATCAATAACAACACTGCGACTAGACAGGGGATCGAACCCTTGTTGTTTTAGCCCCCTCATGGTAGCGAAAATTCACGACGCTCTAATCCACTGAACCATACAACCCTAAAAAGTAAAAAGTAATAATTTTGTACCATAAGAACCTTAGAAAACTTACCTAACCTTATAATAACAAGTGCAATTTAATTCAGCCTTATCCAATTAAATATATTTTAGATAAGTTTACAATAATTTAATAATAAACAAACACAAATAAATATATTTTTTTGTCGGGTTCATAAGGATTTTTGCAAAATTATTGCGCACACAAATTTTTGCTTGCCTTATTCGGCAGGAAGAGAGTTGCCATTTAAGCAAAAATCTCAAGTTTTACCTATTCGGCAATATGCATGCATGCATATGCATATATATATATATATATATATATATATATATATATATATGTATGTATATATAATATATATATATAATATATGTATGTATATATTATTTTAATATATATAGGGAGGTACCACCTTTATAGCTGGAATGGGGACCCTCATCCTCAGAGAAGACAATAAACGTACCTCAGGGAAAACTCAAGGTTCTCCCCGGAGCTGTTTGAATATTTTCTTCTCCTACCACCCCCTATATATTTTTTATTCTATGTGGATATTTATTGATAAACAAAATACATTTACAGAAAAAAACATAAACATGAATACAATGGCACAATGTATCAAAGATCATGAATTTCCTCCAGCTCCTCCGTGGCTGGACGTGAGCCAAGTATGCAGCAAGCATTTCCCCTCTGGATGGCGACGCTGAGGCGCTGGAACATGAAAGTGGCTGCCCTTGGGTCCCTGGTAGTGTCGATGAGTCTGGAACCCAATTCTTTAAGGAAACGTGTGGCATTTTTTCCCCATGATCCCAAGGTCTCTGATCCCACTGGGACAAATTTATACTGTTGGCTTATGTCCCTGTACTTGCTGATCTTGTACTCCTCCCTGTGGTCAGCAGCTCCTCCCTGTCGCCCCACACTGTGATGGATATAGGTGTCAGCCAGTGTGGACACACAGGTATAGTCCCATGCTAAGAGCTTGCCATTCTTCCAAGGATAGATGGTGATCCCGTCGGGGCGGTTTGCTGGGTTGTGGGTATTGTTTGCTGCAAGTGATCGTGGCTCCCTCTCGGCAGGGCATCCAGCTGTAGCAAGGGTTCTCTTAATGATGTCGTTGACCTCATTGTGTCTTGCATGCCAGCCCTTGGTTTTGGAACAGTTAAGACCATGTAGACTGTATTGGTCTGCTTGCACTTCGCCGCAAATACACATATATTCTGTGTGAATTGGGGCAGCAAGGCGCAGAGCCACTGCAATACGGAGGGTCTTAGGGTCGAGTCGCGTTCCCATTGCCGATATGGGAACTGTTTGGAGGAAGTCCCCGGAGTGAGGTGCACTCACAGCCTGGAGACGGGCAATCTCCCTATCTGATGTTGCAGCCCTGAGCATGTTGGCAAGCACCTTTTCAGCAATTGGGCTATCCCAGCTTGACTGTTTGTGAGCCAGTGCTGCACTAGGGTTTGGTGCTGGAGCAGCAAGAGTCTCCCACCAAGGCAGGGTGGCCCGAAAAAGAAAAATTTTCACCATCATTCACTCCATCACTGTCTTGCCAGAAAGGTGCTTTACACTACAGTTTTTAAACTGCAACATTAACACCCCTTCTTCAGAGTGCAGGCACTGTACTTCCCATCTCCAGGACTCAAGTCCGGCCTGCCGGTTTCCCTGAACCCCTTCATAAATGTTACTTTGCTCACACTCCAACAGCACGTCAAGTATTAAAAACCATTTGTCTCCATTCACTCCTATCAAACACGCTCACGCATGCCTGCTGGAAGTCCAAGCCCCTCGCACACAAAACCTCCTTTACCCCCTCCCTCCAACCTTTCCTAGGCCGACCCCTACCCCACCTTCCTTCCACTACAGACTGATACACTCTTGAAGTTATTCTGTTTCGCTCCATTCTCTCCACATGTCCGAACCACCTCAACAACCCTTCCTCAGCCCTCTGGACAACAGTTTTGGTAATCCCGCACCTCCTCCTAACTTCCAAACTACGAATTCTCTGCATTATATTCACACCACACATTGCTCTCAGACATGACATTTCCACTGCCTCCAGCCTTCTCCTCGCTGCAACATTCATCACCCATGCTTCACACCCATATAAAAGCGTTGGTAAAACTATACTCTCATACATTCCCCTCTTTGCCTCCAAGGACAAAGTTCTTTGTCTCCACAGACTCCTAAGTGCACCACTCACCCTTTTCCCCTCATCAATTCTATGATTCACCTCATCTTTCATAGACCCATCCGCTGACACGTCCACTCCCAAATATCTGAATACATTCACCTCCTCCATACTCTCTCCCTCCAATCTGATATCCAATCTTTCATCAGCTAATCTTTTTGTTATCCTCATAACCTTACTCTTTCCTTTATTCACTTAAAATTTTCTTCTTTTGCACACCCTACCAAATTCATCCACCAATCTCTGCAACTTCTCTTCAGAATTCAGAATTGGAATTCGCAAGAGCAGGCAAAATATACACAATCACTGATCTCTAGCTGAAGGAGACTCGAACCTACGAACCTTGGAACAAGGTACGCAGTGCTTTATCAATCTACCCACACTTGGAGTCCAGCTTGCGCTAGACTTTGATCCAAGGCAGGCAGCTTTCACGGAGAAGGCTTACAGCTTTTCATCTCATCCCCTGCATGCAGTAATTTATTCAGAAGAAGGGGTTACTTGCCCTTTGCTCCTGGCATTTTAGTCGCCTCCTACAACACGCATGGCTTACGGAGGAGGAATTCTGTTCCACTTCCCCATGGAGATAAGAGGAAATAAACAAGACCAAGAACTAGTAAGAAAATAGAAGAAAACCCAGAGGGGTGTGTATATATATATATGCTTGTACATGTATGTGTAGTGTGACCTAAATTTATCACACAACACTGCCGCATCATTCTAATCTTCATCATTTTCTTCCGGATTATCTCTATAGACAGGAGCAGCTTCTAATTTCCTTCCACATATTAGGTGAGAAGGTGTTAATACATCTGCATCAGGTGTATCACTCATGTACGAGAGAGGCCTATTATTTATACGATTCTCTGCCTCCACTAACACTGCACGGAATTCTTCCAAATTAATTCTCTTCAGGTGTAGTACTTTACGGAGACACCTCTTCACTGTGCCTATCAGTCTTTCGTACAGCCCCCCCTGCCAAGGGGCTCTAGGAGTAATAAATTTTCAGGTACACCCTCGTGTACTATTATTGAACCTCGTTACTATTATTTAATTTTATCAAGTTTTGAGCACCTGCTACAAAATTTGTGGCATTATCTGAAATCATGAATCTCGGACAGGATTTAATAGCTACAAATTTACGAAACAGCTGTATAAACTGTTTTGCAGACAAGTCCTGAGCCACTTCTAAGTGAACTGCCCTAGTAGCAGTACAGGTGAACAAGCATACATACACTTTCAGTGGAACACCATCTGAAGTACCTGTTAAAATGATTGGACCACTATAGTCTACACCTGTTACATCAAATGGTTTCACTAATTGTACACGCTCCTATGGCAGTGGTGGAGGACCTGAGTACATATAGGATCTGGCATCCACACGGCGACATATTACACAAGATTTAATCACCCTTTTTACACTTTGCCGTCCTTGTGGAATCCCGAAAGTTTCCCTAATACAATTTAAGGTATCTTGTACCCCACCATGCATTACATTTTTATGGGCATTTAGAACAATTAAATTTGTTAGATGATGAATTTTGGGCAGTAAGACAGGGTGTTTAGCATAATCACCCAATTCAGCATTTTGTAACCTACCTCTGCACCTAATTACATTGTTCTCTAAATACAGCCCCAATTTCTCTATTATGGAACGTTTCACAATTTTTCTTTCCATCATCAATTTAATCTCATTTCCATAGATTTCTTCTTGTACCCTCTTTATTCAATATTCAAGAGGATGTGAAAACTTATATGAGATATTCATCTTGTTTAGAAATTTAAACACCAACTTAGCTACATTGATTAGTTTGGGTAAAGAAGAATACCTATTTATATCAATGGCTGAAGAAGGACAAACTATTGGAGCGGTGGTCACAGTAATTTCAACATGAGCAATATACGCCTTTTGTACGGGCCATTTAGCTTTATTTACCAACCAGCTCGGTCCCTTAAACCATGATACAGCATTTACAAATTTAGCATAAGGTAAACCTCGAGACAAGAAATCAGCTGGATTCTTCTCACCAGGTATATGATTAAATGTTAACACATGCTGACCCAAACTATTATACTTCTCTTGCATCTGATTAATTTCAGCGACTCTGTTTTGGACGTACACAATTTTACTGTTTCCATTATGAATCCATTGTAAGGATACCTCTTTATCAGTCCAAATTACAGTGTTGCTAATATTTATCTCCTGCAACTTATTTCTTATATAATTAGCTAATTTGACACCTACATAAATGGCTGTTAATTCCAACTGAAGTAAAGTATGTTATTTAATTGGAAACACTTTAGCCTTAGACATAACAAGAGAAATAACACTATTACATTGAAGGTAAGCAACTGCTCCATATGCCAATTTTGAAGCATCACAAAAAATGTGGAGTATATTTTTTCCATCTGGATTGGCCACCCGGCGTGGGAACTCCAAGATCGGAATTTTTTCAGAATCACCAATTAATTCACCCCACCTCTTAATGAATTCCTCAGGTAGAGTTTCATCCCAAGCACATTTAAGCTTCCATGCTTCTTGTATTAATAATTTCCCTCTTATAGTAAGGGGTGACACTAAACCTAGTGGATCAAAACATTTGGAAACTTCAGAAAGCAAGACTCTCTTAGTTAATTTATTGGGCATACTGTTATTATTAGGTTTTAACATTAATAAATTTCTCTCAGTATCCCAAGTTTATCCCAATACTACATTTTGGTACTTCATCTCCAGGGTAATCTTTACTTATTTTGTCCTTTAATTTGGACGAATTACTATTCCATTCCCTCAGAGGCATATTTACACTTTGCATTATTTTATTAGCCTCTCCATAAGTCATTAACAGTTCCTCTTCAGTTGACGTCCCACCCAGGAAATTGTCCACATAAAATTGTTTGCTCATTACTTTACTCAGTGGACTTTCCGTACGTTTAAGGTGTGCATTTATCGTCGCTTGAAGTAGGAACGGAATGGATGTAGCACCAAATAATACGCTCCTAAAGTGAAAGGTTTTCAGAGGGCTAAGTGGGTCAATAGGATTCTCAGGCCATAAGAAGCGGGTACAATCCCGGTCAGCCTCTTGTAAACCTACTCTTAGGAAAGCTTTACTTATGTCAGCCGTAAAGGCATAATTCTTCACCCTGAAATTTAATAAGATATCTCCTAATTTTTCCGTCAACGACGGACCTGTCATCAAACAGTCATTTAAACTAGGTACATTATTGTTACTTCTGGCACTACAATTAAACAATCCTCAGAGGAGTGGTCTTAGAATCCTTCTTCACTCCGTGATGTGGAAAATAGCAACCATAAATTTTGGCTTGCTCAGGAGGTACCTCTTCTATAAATTTATTAATGGTTCAGTAATTATATCATTATAGGGAGTCAACAATTCTGGTGTCTTAGTTCGCGGAGCTGAGCCTTTAATTGTGCATATGCCATTCTATAGGTATTAATAAAGGGGATATTAACAAGGTCTTGAGGATATCTCTCCAAGAGAGAACCCGCAGTAATGGATTTAAATTAGATAAGTTTAGATTTAGAAAGGACATAGGAAAGTATTGGTTTGGAAATAGGGTAGTTGATGAGTGGAACAGTCTACCTAGTTGGGTTATTGAGGCTAGGACTTTGGGTAGTTTCAAATTTAGGTTGGATAAGTACATGAGTGGGAGGGGTTGGATTTGAGTGGGACTTGCACATCGGAGCTTGTTTCTTGGGTGGCATTGAAAGTTGGGTTGGTCAAATGTTTGTTAGTGGGATGAATTGTAAAGGACCTGCCTAGTATGGGCCAACAGGCCTGCTGCAGTGTTCCTCCTTTCTTATGTTCTTATGTTCTTATAATTAGTGGGCAATTCTGGATGGTTCAGTCTCCACGGAAGTCGTACTCAGTATTGTCCAGATTCAAATTTTACATCTCTCAGGTACTGTTCCTGAGTAAAAGAATCGTCTGGACTTTCTTCATTTACATTTATTCCAATGTTGTCTAATTCCCATAATTTATGCACTGGCTCAACACCATCCTCTATGGAAGAATTATATTGGGGTACGATTTCTTGAGTAAGACACACAGTTATGGTATTTATAGTTTCCTCTAGTCATGAATTATTATTACGAGGAATCCTACCATACATTACATGACCTCCTACAGTCTTCAAAAGGGTGACACCACATTTCTTTACCATACCCTTTACAAAGGAGGCATAATAGTCACTACCTATCAAAATATTTATTGGGCCTACCGAATCCTCATTTACACCAGAAGGTGCTAAATTTACATTATATGAAAGTCTTTCTGTAGCGTTACTAAGCCCTATTGTAGATATTTTCTCTGGAAGTCTATCTACAATTACTGCATTAACGCGTTTTTTCTCATTGCCCAACCTGACAGTTACATAAACAGTGTCATACAATTGAGTCCTTTTATCTGAGAGAAAGCCAAATAATTTTAGAGTTGTAGGATCTCCCATCTGTACTTTCATACCATGAAGACATTTAAGTTTTATGAAAGTACGCTGTGATCCCTGGTCCAATAATGCAGTTACATTTTTTTTATTTATGCCTTTTATCATCAATTTTTACCTGTAACACAGGTAAGGCTACTTCAGCAAAACCATCATTATTAACATTAGCAGCAATTTTTACATTAGCCACTGTTGTGTCAGGATTGTCAACATTATCATTATTATCAACATTATCATATAGACCCTTACACATGACTATATGGTGTCTTCCTTTGTGACATTGATAACAGTTGTTTAATTTGGCATGACAATCTTTTAAATTGTGATTACCTAGACATCTGATTCATTTGTCAGTTTCCTCCAATCTTTCAACTTCATCATTCCATGAATTGTATTCTTTGCAATTCTTAGAAAAATGAGTACCCTTGAAGAAAAGACAATTTCTCTTTTCTTTGACTGGTTTCTTATTAACTGGGCTACTCTTAGGAGGGTACTTATTTTTCTTACCTTGTGGAGAATCATTATTTATGATTCCTGCTACTTGATATGTACCTATGCAACTCTTTTTAGGAAATGAATTTTGATTATTAACATTGGGATAATTTTTCCCTTTGTGAAACTTGACAGATACCTCAGAGTTATTATGTGTTGCATCTTTAAAATGAGTTGGTTGGCTGGTCTGCAACTGAACAACTAATTCTTGTAGACCTAGTCTTATTTCCTCCAGACCAAAATAACCCTTGTGATACTTGTTAGAGAAACATTCAAGTGTTTTACAGCTTAATTTATTCTGTACAATGGCACTCAATAACCAGTCTGATTCCTTCAGATTATATTTATTACTTAAAGTTTTGAGAGTGCTCTCCAGTTTAACTCTAAACTGCTGTAAACTTTTGTAAGTATGATCTGGAGATTTTAAATTAACAATGATATTCACTAGATCCAACCTACTTTGTTCTATATTACCGTAAGTGACATTCAGCAAGTCAACTGCTTCCTTGTAAGAATCATCTACAATGGGAAAGGCTTGTATGAGTATGTGAGCATCTCCTCTTATCTGTCCTTTGAAGTAAAATAATTTAGTTACAAAGGCTAGATCACTCCTGTCATGCACAGCTGCTTTAAAAATTTACCAAAACTCCTCCCAATTTTCTCCAGGGTTAAATACAGGTAAACATAATTTTGGGAGTTTTGGCAAAGGCATCTTATTTGTTGGAGCAGATTGATTAACTGCCTGGTTTACATATTTTAGTTTATTCAAGGCCTGACTTTTACAAAAAAGAATCTTTTCCTCTAATTCATAATACTGGTTAATCATGAGATTTACTTCTGTCTCATCTACACAGTTTACTAACAGATCTCCTTCATATTTGTTGTAATATAATTTGTATGAATCATATCTATTCCCTAAAGCATCTAAATACAATTTTAAATCATCAGTATTCACAGTTTCTTGATTCATTACTTCCAAACACTTATTGTATGCATTTTGTTACATGACCTTTTCTAGCCTGCAATGATGATTTTTTTCTCTATATTCCATGTGTTTGTCTTCTACATTAATTTCCTCATTTTCACCCATGAAGCAATGTATTAAATTCAACTTAATTAATAACACTGATTATGTACTTAATTATGCTCTTCATAAAGGTAAATATTACAACTTACCTTTGAATAAATCCTAGCTAAACTTGAGCTTAGCAATTACATGTAAGAAAGCTATAATGTAAATTTTAAATACACATTAATAATGTTAGCTACACTTGAGCTTAGTAATTACACATGTAAGAAAATTATAACATAAATTTTAAATTCATTAATATGAATTCTAGCCAGACTTGTCTTATCAAAATTAATATTATAATAACTATAATCCACTACACATTAAGTAAATTTGTGGACCTAACATCCACCTCCTTCTGTCATTTCACATATAATTATTAAGTAATTAATTCACTAATTAATGACTTCACTAATTACATCCGGTTCAAAGAAGGACCAACGGGAAACTAAATGTGGAAAATTACATTTACCTGGATGAATCTCATTAGATACATATATAACGGGATTATTTGGTAGGCTGTAAGCAGGTAGTTAATGATATATCTTCTTCAGCAGGCTTCTTAGTTTATTGTTAAGTCGTGGTGGGTTCACAGGCTTGTGTGTTTATGCCCATGGCCCGGGAAGGGCCATCCCACGAGAGAGAGCTGGGAGTACTTGTATCTTCCTGCTAGGCCGCTGTGTGAGTGAGAGCATGGCAAGGGCCGGCAGGCTGGAGTGCCCACCGAGAGGTCTGGCTACAGAGGGCAACACTTGAGTGGTGCAAAATGTGAACAAAGCTGACAGACAGCATGGGCTGTCTGTGCAGACAGTACAGGCTGTCTACATATGCTCGGCCACCTACCGCGCATCATCCCGACGCGACGATACTGGTGGTAAAAGGAACTCGGTCTCTCTCTCGTAGGAACAGGGCACAGAACACAAAATAAAAACATATATATACATATGAACATGGAAAAAAAACTTCCTACAGGGAGGGAAGAAAAAAACATGTGGGGTGTGCTAAACATCGTGGTCATAGGCAGTGAGCATCGAAGTGCATCACTGCACGCCTTCCTGCATCTGGACAGATACTGCAACACAGGAGACATCGCTGTGGCTGAGCTGTGACGTAACAGGGTACGGTCTCCTCTGGAACGGTGAAGCAGACATCGTAGGAGTCGCTGCAGGTTTCACTCAACCTGGGGCACGACATGCTGGTGCCCTCGAGTGAGGCGTCGACAAAACTCGGCAACTGGGCAGGACTTCTGGCAAGCAACTCAGGAGGACACTTCTCGACTGGTACTGTCGCTGGGCTGTCACTGCCGGCGAGTGTGGAGCGAGTTGTGGAGCGAGTCGTGGCAGAGACGACTGGGCGAAACATCTGGGAGTCGTAACATCATACACCAGACTGCAGTGAGCGAGCTAGCAGTCAAAGTGACATCTTCTTTGTGCAGGCTGCTCACTGAAGCTTGTGACACAAGGCTGACACAGCGCCTGCCGACAGTGGCTAACTGCGGCTTGGCGAGTATCATTCTCTCGGCAGTTGGAGTTATAGCAGAGGTTAGTCTATGCATCCCCAGACTTGTTTCTCTACATATAACTGCACTCTGAAGGTCTGGAGGTGAAGTGAAACAAATCTTGATGGGAATCGTAGTAGGTGCGATTCTGCAGAACATCACGAGTGACGAACGAGCATAAAAGCTTTCTGTACAAGAGGGCTCGGTCACTCGGGGACTGACTTGACATCAGCTGTCAAACGTACTGGTCACTTCAGGTGACTTAGCACAGTGGTGCTACTCAGGTCTGGGTCAGACCTCACTGGACACATAGAAACTTTAAAAACACCCGCGGTACATGCGGTACACTAACATGTGAGAACACTGACTGAGAGGAATTAACTCACAACATATATCTTCTCTTAGTCTTATCTACAATATTTTAATAATTACTGAACACTCGATGGTGACATCATGTGATGTCGCGAGGTGACGTCAGTAGACATCTCGATGTGACGTCAGCAGCACTGTGACATCAGCAGACATCTCGAGGTGACGTCAGCAGACATCTCGAGGTGACGTCAGGCAGACATCGTGATGTGACGTCAGCAGCACTGTGACATCAGCAGACATCTCGAGGTGACGTCAGCAGACATCTCGAGGTGACGTCAGCAGACATCTCGAGGTGACGTCAGGCAGACATCGTGATGTGACGTCAGCAGCACTGTGACATCAGCAGACATCTCGAGGTGACGTCAGCAGACATCTCGAGGTGACGTCAGGCAGACATCGTGATGTGACGTCAGCAGCACTGTGACATCAGCAGACATCTCGAGGTGACGTCAGCAGACAACTCGAGGTGACGTCAGCAGACATCTCGAGGTGACGTCAGGCAGACATCGTGAGGTGACGTCAGCAGACATCGTGACGTCATGAAGTCGGCCAGCATCGTGGGTGACGTCATGAAGTCGGCCAGCATCGTGGGTGACGTCGATGTGATGCGAGCAGCAGACCACAGCATGAGGCCTGGGACATCTTGTAACTTACGTGGCTGGTAGATCCACGTGACATCGCCCACACCCACGTGGCGTCGTGATCCACGTGGTGTCGTGATCTACGTGCCATGCTGATCCACGTAGCTTCGAGTGGCCTCGGACACTTGGATACACAGCTCTGGCAATGAATTCACATGGAAAACAGCAGAAAACACAGCAGAGGGAGTGGGCAGTGGTGAGTGTATGGTAGACGGGTGAGCGTGAGTAGGGCGAGAATGGGCAAGGTCAGGAACGGCCACTTTCTCTCCTCCTCCCCCACCCACAAACACGTGGAGAAGCTCACACTGGACGCAGAAATCACCACAAAACTCACCTCTGGCTTGCTGAAACAGCTGTGGCGGGCTGAACAACAACAGCAACATACAAGTGACGCTGAACACGTGACTTGAGAAACAGCGTGGGACACTGTAGCGTGGGGTCACTTACAATTCTCGGAGAATTTCGGCAAATTTCGGCTGGATCCTGCTTGTACCTGTATCTGGATGCTCAAACATGCAGACACGACATCAGGATAACTTGTTGAGAGATGGATGCTTGTTGTATGGGATGATGAAGTGAAGATGACTTCATACCTCTTCCTTCCTCTCTCTGGGCAAACACACTGCTGTGACCACCGCTGCTACCATTTATAACGGGATTATTTGGTAGGCTGTAAGTGGGTAGTTAATGATATATCTTCTTCGGCAGGCTTCTTAGTTTATTGTTAAGTCGTGGTGGGTACACAGGCTTGTGTGTTTGTGCCCATGGCCTGGGCAGGGCCATCCCATGAGAGAGAGCTGGGAGTATTTGTGTCTTCCTGCTAGGCCGCTGTGTGAGTGAGAGCGTGGCAAGGGCCGGCAGGTTGGCGTGCTCACCGAGAGGCCTGGCTACAGAGGGCAACACTTGAGTGGCGCAAAATATGAACTAAGCTGGCAGACAGTACAGGCTGTCTACACATACAGGTAAATGGTAACAAAGATAATTATTATTTATCAAAGTTACAGAGACAAGTAGGAATTTTTAGGACACCTAGGTCGCAAAAAATGTCCCCGTTCGATACCTACCATAATCTATCTCTCCACAAGTTGTTCTAGATCTATTAATTGCAAATGAAATATACAGTGGACCCCCGCACCTCCAAATGCGACCAATTATGTAAGTGTATTTATGTAAGTGCGTTTGTACGTGTATATTTGGGGGTCTGAAATGGACTAATCTACTTCACAATATTCCTTATGGGAACAAATTCGGTCAGTACTGGCACCTGAACATACTTCTGGAGAGAAAAAATATCGTTAACCGGGGGTCCACTGTACATTACCAGGAATTCTGGTAAAGTTTAATATAAATTTGTGGACTGTATATTAAAATTAGTAAATGATTACATATACACATTTATGTAACAGAAGGAGAATTTATATACATAACACTCACCAATTAGTCTGGAGATTACTTTGTGCCATGTACAGAACCCCCTCTCTACCTAAATTTATGATGATAATACTGGCCAGAATCACAAACATAATTAAGATAGCTTATCTGAGGTTCCTGGAGTTGTCCTGTACATCTGTTTAATGCTCAAGTTATGCAGGAATGCACATCCAACAATTTCGGCTCCTATTTGAGAGGTTTTAAGCCCAATATAACCCCTAGAGCGAAGAAAATTATGCACCTTACATTAACGTGTTTGTATCACATTAAAAAACAATGGTGACCCTTCCCTGCTCGTCAGCACAGGCGCAGAGCCTCCCTGCCGGCTCCATTCTTTAAAATACACTTTTAATCAGGTTTATTTACACAGCATAATTTTGGGAAATTATTTTCACACACACACACACACACACACACACACACACACACACACACACACACACACACACACACACACACACACACACACACACACACACATATATATATATATATATATATATATATATATATATATATATATATATATATATATATATATATATGTCGTGCCGAATAGGCATAACTTGCGATCTTGGCTTAAATAGCAATGCTCATCTTGCCATATAGGACTAGCGAAAATTTGTGTATGGAATAATTTCACCAAAGTCATTCTTAACCTAACGAAAAAAATATATTTCACTGTGTTTGTTTAGTATTAAATTATTGTAAACAAATCTAAAATATGTTTAGTTGGGTTAGGCTAAAATATCTTTAAGTATCCTGATAGCTTTTGCTTCTAAAATATTATCTGAGGAGATGAGGTCTGGTGGAGCGTGTTTAGGTTCTTGAAGTGGGTGTAGGTCATCCCTTACCACGGAAGAACATCCTGAACCAGGGAAGCTACCATATTTGGGGAGAAAACCATTAATGTTGAGACCACGATCGACACTTGGCTTTCCCAGCATTGCAAGCTATGCTATTTCCTTGGATGCTAGATTCCTTCACATTAGCATATGGAGCAATCTAGCACCCACATTAGCATGTGAGTATGTGCTCTGTTCCGTCCCCTTCACCTGGACTCATCGCCTCTCTCCTCCCCGCTTTGCGTGGGGAGGCAGCACTGACTCACTCCCTCGTTACTCTCAACAACACACTGTTTCCAACAACCGATGTCTTTGATTATAAGTTAACTGGAAGAATAGTGCATGGTGCTGAAGGTAGATATGTTTATGAAGGCGTATCGACGATTGTATATATGATAAACTTGGCTGGCACCCAGGCACTATATAGGCCTTACCGCCCCCCCACACAACCCACCTTTACCGCTTATCCACTGTCACCACTCATCATCCTTCACACAAACTGCACAACACTTTCACTATTTACATTGAAACGATGCACTGGAGTATTCACACTGAGTCCTGTTCAGTGTTGACCTGGTCAGCCTCTGATCAGGAGTTATCCTTGAAAATCCCGCAGCTAGCCAGCCTCACGTGTGACATGGTGATGCATGCCTGTGTACTCTCCTCTTTGAGGTTGCAGGGGCCGTGTAATAGGTCCTGGTGTGTGTGTGTGTGTGTGTGTGTGCACTCACCTAATTGCTGTGTACTCAACTAATTGTACTCACCTAATTGTGGTTGCAGGAGTCGAGACTCAGCGTGTATGTGTACTCACCTAGTTGAGGTTGCAGGGGTCGAGTCCTAGCTCCTGCCACCGCCTCTTCACTGGTCGTTACTAAGTCACTCTCCATGAACCGTGAGCTTTATCGTAACTCTGTGTGTTTGTGTGTGTGTGTGTGTGTACTCACCTATTTGTGGTTGCAGGGGTCGATTCATAGCTCCTGGCCCCGCCTCTTTGCTGATTGCTACTAGGTCCTCTCTCTTCCTGCCCCATGAGCTTTATCATACCTCGCCTTAAAACTATGTATGGTTCCCGTCTCCACTACGTCACTTTCTAGGCTATTCCACGGCCTGACTACTCTGTGACTGAAGAAATACTTCCTAACATCCCTTTGATTCATCTGAGTCTTCAACTTCCAATTGTGACCTATTGTGTCTGTGTCCCTTCTCTGGAACATCCCGTCTTTGTCCACTTTGTCAATTCCGCGCAGCATTTTATATGTCGTTATCAGGTCTCCCCTGACCCTCCTGTCCTCCAGTGTCGTCTGGCCGATTTCCCTCAACCTTTCTTAGTAGGACAATCCCCGTAGCTCTGGGACTAGTCTTGTTGCAAACCTTTGCACTTTCTCTAATTTCTTGACGTGCTTTACTAGGTGTGGATTCCAAACTGGTTCTACATACTCCAGTATGGGCCTGACGTAAATGGCATACATAGTCTTGAACGAATCCTTACTGAGGTATCGGAACGCTATCCGTAGGTTTGCCAGGCGCCCGTATGCTGCAGCAGTTAACTGATTGATGTTCGCATCAGGAGATATGCTCGGTGTTATACTCACCCCCAGATCTTTTTCCTTGAGTGAGGTTTGGAGTCTTTGGCCATCTAAACTATATTGTGTCTGCGGTCTTCTTTGCCTTCCCCAATCTTCATGGCTTTGCATTTGGCAGAGTTAAACTCAAGGACCAGGCTTGTAGCCTGTCCAGGATTCTTTGTAGTCCTGCCTGATATTCATCCAATTTGATTCTTCTCAATAACTTCACATCATCTGCAAACAAGGACACTTCTGAGTCTATCCCTTCAGTTATGTCATTCACATATACCAAGAACAGCACAGGTCCTAGGACTGACCCCTGTGAAACCCTGCTTGTCACAGGAGCCCACTCTGACACCTCATCACGTACCATGACTCGTTGTTGCCTCCATGTCAGGTATTCTCTGATCCACTGCAGTGTCTTTCCTGTTATTTGTGCCTGATCCTCTAGCTTTTGCAGTAACCTCTTGTGAGGAACGGTGACGAAGGCCTTCTTGCAGTCCAAAAAAATGCAGTCGATCCACCCCTCTCTCTCTCGTCTTACTTCTGTCACCTTGTAATAAAACTCCAGTAGGTTTGTGACTTAGAATTTTCCTTCCCTGAAACCGTGCTGGTTGTCAATTATACACTTGTTTCTTTCCAGGTGCTCCACCACTCTCCTCCTGATGATCTTCTCCATGACCTTGCATACTATACACGTTAGTGATACAGGTCTGTAGTTTAGTGCCTCATGTCCGACTCCCTTTTTAAAAATTGGGACTACATTTGCCATCTTCCATACCTCAGGGAGTTGCCCAGTTTCAAATGATGTGTTGAAGATCTTTGTTAATGGCACACACAGTATCTCTGCCCCCTCTTTAAGGACCCATGGAGAGATGTTGTCTGGTCCCACCACCTTTGAGGTGTCAAGTTCGCATAGCAGCTTCTTCACCTCCTCCTTGGTTATATGTACCTCATCCAGCACTTGCTGGTGTACCCCCCTGCTCTGATTTCCTGGAGTCCTACTGGTTTCCACTGTAAATACTTCTTTAAATCTCGTGTTGAGCTCCTGACATACCTCTCGGTCGTTTCTTGTGAACTCCCCATCACCCTTCCTCAGTCTGATTACCTGGTCCTTTACTGTTGTTTTCCTCCTGAAGTGGCTATACAACAGCGTCGGGTCAGTCTTGACTTTCGATGCTATGTCATTTTCATATTGTCGCTGAGCCTCCCTTCTTATCTGTGCAGATTCGTTTCTGGTTCTTCGGCTAATCTCTTTATTTTCCTGAGTTCTCTGTCTTCTGTACCTTTTCCATTCTCTAGTACACCTAGTTTTTGCCTCCCTACACCTTTGGGTGAACCAAGGACTCGTTCTGTTCTTCCCATTATTTCTGTTTCCCTTGTGAACAAACCTCTCCTCTGCCTCCTTGCATTTTGTTGCCACATAGTCCATCATTTCTTGTACTGGTTTTCCTGTCAATTCCCTCTCCCACTGAATGTCTTGCAGGAAGTTCCTCATGTCTGAGTAGTTCCCCCTTTTGTAGTTTGGTTTTCCCAACCTATTCCTGCTACTCTCTCCACTTGAAGCTCAACTATGTAGTCGAAGCACAGAACCACATGATCACTAGCTCCCAGGCGCCATTCATACATGATATCCTCGATGTCCGAACTACTCAAGGTGAATACAAGGTCCAGTCTTGCTGGTTCATCCTCTCCTCTCTCTCTCTGGTAGTGTCTCTAACATGTTGATGCATGAGGTTTTCCAGTACTACATCCATCATCTTGGCTCTCCATGTTTCAGGATCCCTAGGGGCTCCAGGTTTTCCCAGTTAATCTCCTTGTGATTGAAATCACCCATAACTAGTAACTTTGCTCCCCCAGTGTGTGCTCTCCTGGCCACCTCGGCTAGTGTGTCGACCATTGCTTTGTTGCTTTCATTGTATTCTTCTCTTGGCCTCCTGCAGTTCTGTGGTGGGTTGTAAATTACTGCAATTATCACCTAATGTCCCTCAGACTGGATTGTTCCTACTAAGTAGTCCCTTTCGCCCGTGCCATCCATTCCTTCCATTTTCTCAAAACCCCACTGGTTTTTAATGAGCAGTGCAACTCCTCCTCCCCTTCTCCTCCCTCTGTCTTTCCTGAGGATTTGATATCCGGATGGAAAGCTTGAATCTGTTATTATTCTGGTGAGTTTTGTTTCTGTGAGTGCTATTATGTCTGGGGATGTCTCCTTGATTCTTTCATGCCACTCCTCATACTTATTTGTTATTCCATCTGCCTTTGTATTCCACTCCTTCAACTTCTTTTCTAAGACTGTGGTCTGGGAGGTATATTGGGGTTGGGGAAGTGGGAGACCTGATAAGGAACTATGGGTCGTTGCTGTGGGGGTGAAGTTTGTAATGCAGTGGGTGGGGGCATTGGATATGGCATGGGTGTTTTGGTTTAGTGTTTGGTTGCACTGGGGTTGACCTGGTTGGGGGGCTTCTATAGGAATTTGTGAGGGAGGCTGCATTTGATCTTTTTCCTGGGTCTGGGATCTCTTGTCTGTCTCCTCCATCCCCTTTCTTTCCTCCTTTCGCCTTTGTACCATCTCAGTTTCTGCCTTTCTTCTTGTGTTCTCTTGCAGTCGAGATACACCTTCCTGTATGCCAGCATGTCCCTTAATCGTGCTTTCTCCTAAAGGATCCTGTTCTGAGTCGATTCTGCCTTGAAGGTTACTTTCACTGGCCGGGTTCTTTTTTTTACAAACCTCCCTATTCTCCAAAAATTTTCCAGCAGGGTCATGTGATCTTCTCCTATTGATTTTATGATGCTTTCAATTGCTTTTTTTTCCCTTGTTTTCTTGCTTCATATGTTTCCCCTTCAACTTCCTGGAGCCCATTCACAAAGACTGACCTCACCCTTTCGTTCTCCCACTGCATATCCTTGTGTATCCACTCATTCAATTTAATTTCCTCCATTGTAGCTTTCCTTTCTTCAGTTTCACTAGCTAATGTACTTGGGCTCAGTGGCCTGTCATTTTTCCTTCTCGGCTTTCCCTGGGCCCTGCTGTGGTCTGTTAGGGCCTCCACATTTAGCTTAGCTCTTTCATTTACTACAGTCTCCTGTGATAGAGCTTCTACATGCAGTTTTGCTCCTTCTTTCCCTACAGTCCCCTTATTTGTGACTGAGGTAGCAGTCTCTGATGTCAATCCTAAAATGTTCTTTAGTTCTCTAGGCTATTTCAGATTTTTCAGTTCCTCTTCTAAACTCTGTATCCTAGCCTCTGCTGCTTTGACTTGCACCTCCCACTTCCTGCTATCCATATCTATCCTCTTCCATTCTCATGCGAAGTTCTTCTAGTTTCTTTTCCCATTCATGTTCCCTTTTCATGAGCTCTGCTGCCCAATCTTCCTTTGCAGATTCCTCCTCCTGTTCCTTGGTTTTCCTTCCTGCTCTCTGGCAACCCATTTTTTTTTTGGTTGCCTCAGAGTGGGAAACCTATGTAATTCTGTGTGTTAGGTTAGTAGTGTGTTTGTCAGAGTGTGGGGGTGGGGAAGGTAGAGGAACTGTGGCTATATGGGAGAGGGGTGGGGAGGGGGATTTAGGGGGGAATATGGGGAGTGGGAAGGAGGGAGAAGCAAGTGGGTGAATGGGAGAGGGAGAGGGGGAAGGAGGGAGAGGTGGGGAGGGGGAGGGTGAAAGCGGGATGGGTGGGATCAGGGGAAGGAGTGAGATGCTGGTGGGGGAGGGGGGAGTGTATGTGTGAGTCTGGATTTGTGTGTGTGTGTGTGTGTGTGTGTGTGTGTGTGTGTGTGTGTGTGTGTGTGTGTGTGTGTGTGTGTGTGTGTGTGTTTGTGTGTGTGTAATTATGTGTGGGTTTATTATGTGTCTGTAAAGTAGGTGAATTGCGCATTGGAGTGTAATGTGGAGTCTCAGTGGCCGCTTGCCTGACCACAACCTCTTGTGACCTGACCCCCACCCTCCTGTGACTTGACTCGCACCTACTTACAATGTTGCCCTTTATGCTTGTCCTGCCACCTAGCTTATAGTAACTTACTCGCCTTGTTCCATAGATTACCAATTGCTATTCCTTATTGAATACTTGAGCGCCTATTCTTCATCGTGCTGTGAGAGTTGGACAATTCACAATCAGCTTGGCGGTTAATTGGAACCTGGAACCCCACACCCATACAACCAGTCACAGGTGATTACAGTACTTGCAATGCAGCTGTAGCAGACTGTAGATTGTCCAGCTCAATGAGACGTCTTGGCGTAGATCCACCTCAATTTCTTCTCGTTTTATAATGTACCCTATTCACTGTATTTCTCTCACTGGTCACACGATTGTTTCACTTTATTATCTTTCTTGGGTGACACATGGCAACGTCGCCAGTCCTGCCCGCTCTGACTGCGCACCACGTTTTACTTTCTAGATCACTTACAAAATTGCGGCTCTCCCTACACTTATGTGGCTCAGGCAGATTATAAATCGCTTCAAGGAATTGTTCACTACCCTAGCACACTTAGCTACCCTTCAGATCACCTGGGTAACCCTCGAAAACACTTATATTCGAGGAGCACGGAAGGCGTGACTCGCGCACGCACTGACGAGACTGTGTGTGTGTACTCACCTAATTGTGGTTGCAGGGGTCGAGACTCAGCTCCTGTGTGTGTGTGTGTGTGTGTGTGTGTGTGTGTGTGTGTGTGTGTGTGTGTGTGTGTGTGTGTGTGTGTCTGTCTGTCTGTCTGTGTGAATCATACCTAATAAGCAGAGATAATTACACCGAACTCCCTTATAAACTAGACTTTCAAAAAAAAAATTGTAGACAGAAAGTGGTAAGGGAATGTAAAAAGAGAGCAAATGAGAGAGTGGGCGAAGCGTTGTCAACAAGTATTGCCTAGAATAAGAAAAAATTTGGAGTGTGAATAATAAGCTGCGAAAGCCTAGGGAACGAATGGATCTGACAGTTAAAATGAGGAGAGGAGAGTTATTGGAATTGGAGGTGTTGGGAATATGTGTTAAATATTGATGATGAGACAGCATTTGTTATTTCATGCATTGGACAGAGAGGTATAACATCTTTTAGAAGTGAGGAAAAGCCAGATGTGAGTTTGGGATACGTGTATAATGCTGGTGGTAAAATGAAAAGGGTTAAAGCAGCTGGATTTGAAGAGATGAAAATAAAAATATTGAAATCAGGTGGAAATATAGTTTTGGAGTGGATGGTGTTCATATTTAATAAATGTATGAAAGAGGGGAAGATACCTAGGGATGGACAGAGAGCGTATACCTGGAGAAGTATATCTGGAGGGGGTTTTGAGGGGTCAACGCCCCCGCGGCCCGGTCCGGGACCAGGCCTCGTTCATAGTTCTTTTATATAAATTGAAAGGAGGCAAGAAAGAAAATATGAATTTTTGGATAACAAGCCTGGTGAGTAAACCTGGTAAAGTACATGGTAGTTATTTTTTAAAGAATTATTGGTAAGACGGAGTGTAGGTTCTCGGATGAACAAGGAAGCTTTAGGAAGGGAAGGGGATGTCTAGACCAAGTGTTTACATTGGAGTATTTAAGTCTGTGCTATTTAGATAAGAGTTAGGAAGTTTTTGTTGCATTTATGGATCTAGAAAAGGCATATGATAGCGTGGACAGTGGAGCAACGTTGCAGATTTTTCAAGTGTATGGTGTAGGTGGTAGGTTATTGAAAGTATTTGAGAGATTTCACAAGGATAATGAAGCTCAGATTAAAGAATTGAGACACTTTTGAAACACATGGGAATCATTATTGAAGAAACGTTTCGCCACACAGTGGATTCATCAGTCCAGTACAAAGTAGAAATGGATAAGGAGAGGAGGAGTTCGAGGTAATCAGTCCCTCAACCTGGAATCGATTTTCCAAACCATTCATCACATCTGTCAGACACTGCAACATCATGGGATCTTGGTACAAAAACTTCAACACTTGTCCAACCATTGGACGACGACCTACTTACACTAGTGGCAGGTCCCACTGTGATCCCGCCTCCTCCTGCTTCGACTCACCTGACTGCAGTATATAAGCCACCTCTCTGGCCCTATGTTGTACTTACTACAAGAGTGATGGACTGAACACATCGATTCCAGGTTGAGGGACTGATTACCTCAAACTCCTCCTCTCCTTACCCATTTCTACTTTGTATTGGACTGATGAAGCCACTGTGTGGCGAAAAGTTTCTTCAATAAAGATTCCCATATGTTGCATAAGTGTCTCAATTCTTCAACTTGTCGGTTTTCCAAACCATTCATCACAAACTCAGGTTAAGTAGAGTATGTAGGAGAGAGGAAGATTATTTCTCAGTAAATATAGTGGGCATCAGACAGGGATGCGTGATGTCTTCTTGATTGTTTAATATTTATAAATGGGATTGTTAGAGAAGATAATGCAGGGCTGTTCGGGAAAGGTGTGGGATTATAAGATAAAGACACAAGCACAAAGTGGGAGTTGTCACAATTACTTTTTGCTGATGACACTGTGCTTTTCAGAGGCTCTGAAAAGATGTTGAAATGGTTGGTGGACTAATCTTGAGGGAATTTAACAGAAGGAAATTCAAAGTGAATATAGGAAAGAGCAAGGCGATGGTAGTAACAAAATTTAGACAATGAAAGATGGGATATCAGATTGGAGTAACGGAATATGGAGGAAGTGAATGTGTTCAGATATTTGGGAGTGGACTTGTCAGCAGCAAGGTCTATGAAAGACGAGGCGCCACAGAATTGATGAGGGGAAATTAAGGAGCGGTGCATTGAGGAACCTGTGGAGGCAAAGTTATTTATGGAGGCAAAACGGGGAATGTATGAGAGTATAGTGTTATCAACACTCTTATATGCTTGGAAAGTATGGGTTATGAATGTTGCAGCAAGGAGGAGGTGGGGGTTAGAAAAAGTATTATTCAGAGGGCTGAAGCGTGATTGTTGAGGTGGTTCGTACATTTAAAGAGGATGGAACAAAATAGGATGACTTTGAGTGTGTATAAATCAATATTGGTGGGAAGGCTGAAGGGAAAGTATAAAAGAGGTTTGGTGTGGGAGGAGCCTAGACATCCATCAACCATGTGTAAGCTTCTTAGATAAGAGAGAGTGGAAGCAAGAGGTTTTCATGCCATGCCGTGCTGTTGAGTGAGAGGATTCATGGTAACCGGTTAGCTGTACTTAAATTCTGGAAGTAGGAATTACAGAGCCAGCACTGTGAAGGAGGGGTGGGGATGTTTGCAGATTTGAACTGTAGTATCAGTGCCCCTCTGGCAAGACAGTGGTGAAATGAATGATGGAGAAAGTGTTTCCTCTTTTGTCACCCTATCTCAGTGGGAGACGGCCGGGGTGTTTAAAAAATAAGTAAAAAAAAAAATATTGTCTGAATAAACTTAACTTCGATACCTTATCTAATCTACTAAATATGTCATAGATCAGTGTAAATTTATTTAATATTACATTAATTCAATGATATATATTTTTTCCTTATATTCAGAATGATTTTCGGAGATTTAAGCCATAAGCAAATTTTTACTCTACTTATTCATCAGAATAAACCATTGCATATTAGGCCTAATATATTGAATTTCTTCATTCTGCACGAATTATACATATAAATGGTTTAATATACTGAACTTAAAGAGCATCACCTAGAAAAGCATAAAATTAGGGGGACATGACTGAGGTGTATCAATGGAAAACAGGAATAAATAAAGAAGGATGTAAATAGCGTGCTGAAAATTTCCAGACAAGATAGGACTCGCAGCAATGGTTTCAAGTTGGAAAAATTCAGATTCACGAGGGATACAAGAAAGCACTGGTTTGGTAATAGAGTTGTGGATGAGTGCAACAAACTCCCCAGTACCGTCATAGAAGCGAAAATGTTGTGTTGTTTTAAAAATAGGTTAGATAAATACATGAGTGGGTGAGGGTGGGTGTGAGTTGGACCTGGCTAGTTGGGCTTTAAGGGGAAGTGATCTGACTAGGTGCGTCATTGGTCTAAGCCGGGGGGTGACATGGACCTGCTTTGCATGGGTCAGTAGACCTGCTGCAGTGTTTCTTCTTTCTTATGTTCTTAAAAGGCAAATATTTCTAGTCAAATATTCCTCAGTATATTTATCCATATCGTTGCCTGTTGTTCATTTCCTAAAAGTCATCTTTTTGTATGAAAATCTACTCTCAGTGTCTGTCTCATCCACAGTCATACAGAGGGGATCTCCCTCTCTCTATGATCATCTTGCCTTTGGAAACAGATATCCAATAACATTGTTGACAATTTTTTTGGCTGTTGGTTCTTCACCAGCAAATCAAAAACATTTCTGAATCGGTCCTAAACAAACTATTCATTTTCAACTTTGACATAGCAGCTGCTCAACTTATTTTCCTGTAAATAATTTTAAATTGCTATATGTGTTCTGAATGTATATTCCTGGGATGCAAGTTTGGATATAACTACAAAATTAAATGACGGGGCTAATGTAATATTTTGAAATATTCTTACGTTCGAGGGATACACAAATATGTAATTGTACGTTAGAGGTTCCTAGAGAGAGACAACTGTGCAGGTGTTGCATAGGTGTCGTGTTGCATACGTGTCTCATTCCATTACTTGTCAGTGTTGTAAACTATTAATATAATAATTTCTGGCAATATAAACACAAATGCAGTATAATGTGATCCTTTATTGACTACGTTTCGCCCACACAGTCGGCTTTTTCAAGTCACAAACAGAACTACCTGGGGTGGAAGGAACGCGAGTATTTATAGTCCGGCTGAGGTCAGGTGAAGAATGCTGCATCTGATGATGTACCGAGTGGGGCTATAGAGTCTAAAAACTTGGGTAGCTTGGAAAGGAGATTGGATAAGTTTGTGAGCAGACCTTCTACAGTGTTCTTATGTGGGATAGCGATGAAGAAGTTTCTTGGCAAGTGGTTCAGCTATGTTATAGAAGCCACTATTCTAGAACACCAATACGCAAGCAGGTCTGACGACACAAGGAATGCCTGTGTACAACACCGTAATTCACACAACCACTTGATAAACTACAGAAACTCAAGACTTATCGCCACAGAAGACAACACTCAATACCGAAGAATCCTGGAATCATCACTTATTTCTATATCCGACAACTTTAACCAGAATAGTGGCTTCTATAACATAGCTGAACCACTTGCCAAGAAACTTCTTCATCGCTATCCCACATAAGAACACTGTAGAAGGTCTGCTCACAAACTTATCCAATCTCCTTTCCAAGCTACCCAAGTTTTTAGACTCTATAGCCCCACTCGGTACATCATCAGATGCAGCATTCTTCACCTGACCTCAGCCGGACTATAAATACTCGCGTTCCTTCCACCCCAGGTAGTTCTGTTTGTGACTTGAAAAAGCCCACTGTGTGGGCGAAACGTAGTCAATAAAGGATCACATTATACTGCATTTGTGTTTATATTGCCATTGTGTCGGTATTTTATACCATTTATTTCCATAATAATTTCTGTTTCACACGGCAGCATCTTGGAATGTTGGGCCAGAGAATTATTCTACAAACCCAACGTTTGCGTAATCTTGTGGCTTGACCTCCTTCCACTAATGGATTCTGCCTACCTGATACTCTGCCTCCAACTGTTGCACCTCACATATATCTGCTATATAAGGCCCTTTCCCAAGCATTTGCTATATCGATTTTAGAGTCTGATGAATTGAACACAGATGCTCTTTTCGAAATGTTGTCCTTGTGTGAGCTGTACCATCTGAGGTAGTGTTCTGCTCTCAGAAGAACAATCTGTGATGGTGCTTCTGACAAGCGTACTATCTACGGTGTGTACTGTTTGACGAAAGATACAGTTTTGAAGGGTGTGTTGATCTGCTGATAGCTACTAGATATGAGATGTTACCTTGATGACAGCTGCACCATCTGAGGTGTATTATCGAGTGCACTTTAGCTCCATGTGAGATGTTACACTGTTGGCTGCGTAACGTAAATAAAAGTCCTGGCTCCTAGGAGGGAAACAGCCTGCCTAGTCTAAGGGCATTTATATTATTTAGAGTGGAAAAAACCACTTAACGGCCAACTTGTGCCTTCACATTAAATGTGGAGACAATATTAAATTTATTATAAGGAAGGACTCAAAAACTCATCAATATATATATATATATATATATATATATATATATATATATATATATATATATATATATATATGTATATATATATATATATATATATATATATATATATATATATATATATATATATATATATATATATATATATATATATATATATATACATATATATATAAGTAGTGCTGAATGCGGCAGAGCGGTCTCTTCTACAGAGCAGTCCATTTCCTGAGTGGTCCCTTCATGAGCTGTCTCTTCCTGAGCAGTCTCCTCCCGAAAGGGCTGCGGCTGAGCGGACTCCTTTTCACACCTTTATGCTAATGACCTCGCCCTCGAGACCACCTCACCCTCGAGACCACCTCGACCTCGAGACCACCTCGCCCTCGAGACCACCCCCCCACGACCCCCACCCACGTGCCCGCCCGCCTGCGCCCTCGCGCCCGCCCACCCGCGCCCTCACGCCCATCCGTCGCTCCCGCCAGCGCCTTCTGCAGCGTCGTCCGGATCGCCCCCGCTCCCCGAATTTTTTTTTTCCGATTTTTTTCGAATTTCATTTTCTTGTGGTCTCCATCTCCTCAGATCAAGTTTTTGAGGTTCCCCCTCCCACTTTCACCCTCATCCCAAATTTTTTTTTTAATTTCGTTTTCTTATGATCTCCTCGGATCAAGTTTTTTGGATTCCCCCCTCTTGGGGTAAGCATTCAAAATGGACTCCCACTTGCATCCCAAATTCCCTGCTCCAATTCCTTGGATCAAGGTTTTCTCGATGATTCAAAGACTCCATCTCCTTGGATCAAGTTTTTTGGATTCCCCCCCTCTGGGGGTAAGCATTCAAAATAGACTCCCACTTTCACCCCAAATATTCCTCCTCCATCTCCTTGGATCAAGTTTTTCTCTATATCAAATAATACAAGGACTCCATCTCCTTGGATCAAGTTTTTGGATTCTCCCCTCTGGGGATAAGCATTCAAATGAACTCCTCCTATGGGGCATGGTACTTTCTCTTACTACAGGTCTAAACAAGTGTGACATCACCCCACCTGAGTTTACTCTCGGTCAGTGACGTCACATGATGACCTCACACATACAGGCTGAATCTTGTCGACTTCCCCCTAAACATTTTTCACTCTTAACCCAGGATAACCCAAATAATTTCACATTTTTTTTCGTTAATACCCACAACAATCCACAATTTCTTTACAAAATACAACACAAGTCTAGACATTTTTCTCGTTTTAACTATTTCATCTCAGGTCACTCCCCACGAAGTAACCTTCTCTCTCCCTCCTCCCCACCCTCCCAAACCCTCACACTCCCACCAACACCTCACAGTTTTCACTCATAACCCACAATTTTTCTCGTTTTAACTATTTCATCAGAAAAAGTCACCACAACACTTACAACTTACAACCACTTTTCGATTAATTTACTAGTCACAATTTTACATATTACGAAGTTAATACCCACACACACCTCACTTTACTTTGAACACCTTCAAAACACTCTCATAAATCATTTGAATACTCACAAAAATACCTTTGAACATTTCCAAACAACACTGAAACACTTCCACAATATCATTTTGAGTACTCCAAATACACCACTGAATTCTACTAAAACACCACTGAATACAGTCAAAACACCACCAAAATCGCCATAAACTAAGATCAACATAACAGACTATCACCCATTTTCACACAAATCCCTCAAATCACTATAACCAAGACGATTACCAATTTCTATGAGTACACTCACCTCCAACTAAGATATAACATGAGTGCAAAAAAAAAAAAAAAAAAAACATGAACAGAATCCAAACACACACGAACACTTATAACAGAAACACTTCTTTTTCGGTATCTCTAGTTCCACATCACCCACAACCCACAACACCCACATCCCACAACACCCACAACCCACATCACCCACACCCCACAACACCCACAACCCACATCACCCACACCCCACAACACCCACAACCCACATCACCCACAACAACAACCCACAACTTATAGCATCTTTTCGGTATCTTTAGTTCGAGAACAACACCCACAACCCACAACACTCACAACCCACAACACCCACAACAACGACCCACTTATAACAACTTTTTTGTTATCTCTAGTTCGACAACAATACCCACAACCCACAACACCCACAACACCCACAACCCACATCACCCACAACAACAACCCACTTATAACATCTTTTTTTGGTATCTCTAGTTCGACAACAATACCCACATCCCACAACACCCACAACCCGCAACACCCACATCCCACAACACCCACAACCCACATCACCCACAACAACAACCCACTTATAACATCTTTTCGGTATCTCTAGTTCCACAACAACACCCACAATCCACAACACCCACAACCCACAACACCCCACAACCCACAATTTTTTCTCGTTTTAACTAATTTCATCAGAAAAAGTCACAACAACAACCCACTTATAACATCTTTTTCGATATCTCTAGTTCGACAACAATACCCACAACCCTCATCACTTACCAATTTATTCGCAATTTATTCGATGCAAATTTTTCCCCTTCTTTTTATTGAATCTTAAAATGTAATACACATTCCTCCCTACATTACTAAAACTCTAATAAAATCCTCTCCATACCCATCTCCTTGCATCCACATAAATTAATATTATACTCACAACAAGTAATCTCACTACCCAACTACTACAACATGTTTCTACGCACTCCAATCGTTTCCAGTGTATCATAACTTTTCACTTCTATAATTTCTTTTATAATATTCACACATTACCTTTATTTTCAGTAAAATCCCCCCATATTTCATTAAAGTTTTAATACAACCCTCCCCATACCCCTCTCCATCTCACCCACATTTCTTCACACCCACTCACCCGTCTCCCAACACACCTCTTCAGAACAAACACAAAAATCACATTTCACAGCGTAAATGCATCTCATCACACATCTCAAATCCACTAAAATCACTGTAACCAAGACATTCACAAAATTCTATGACCAACTAACACACACAGACAACTCACTTTACTTTGAACACCTTCAAAACACTCTCATACATCAACATTTGAGACAACTTTTTCTCAATATCTCTTAAGAAATATTTTCTCATCGACAACCTTTATCATCTCACTACAGAACAACCCACAGATTACTTCGAACACTCTCATAAATCATTTGAATACTCACATAAACATCTTTGGACATTTTCCAAACAACACTGAAACATTTCCAAGTCAACATTTTGATTACTCCCAAATAAGATTTGACATCTCTAATTTATCTACACTTACATATTTCATTAAATTACAACTCATCCCCCAAACTCCTCCCTCATTCTCCAGATTTTTACAACAGTATCACAAAAACTAACTTATACACTTATGTCATGAGACATTACCAACACTAACACACACACACACACACACACACACACACACACACACACCACACTTTACTTTGTACAACACCAAAAACATCATCAATTACCTCTGATTACTCCAAAAACATCATTTGAACACATTCAAGAAACATCATCAAACTCCTTTGAATACTCCCAAAACACCACTGAATACCACCAAAACAGCACCGAATACTGCCCAAAGAACACTAAAATCACCAGAAACTAAGATCAACACCACCAACTAACACCCATTTTATAGAAATCCCTTCAAATCACTATAACCAAGACGATTCCACTCACCTCAGACTATTATATAACATGAGCGCAAAAAATAAACATTCTCATAAATCATTTGAATACTCACAAAAAACACCTTTGAACATTTCCAAACAACACCGAAACACTTACAGCAGGATCACCACCAACTGAAAACATAACATGTACACACACACACACAAAAAAAAACTAAGAAATCCATCAACTAACATCAATGACCACTCATTTTTACAAACATTCGCACAAAAAATCGCATTCAAGAAACATCATCAAACTCCTTTGAATACTCCCGAAACACCACTGAATACCACCAAAACAGCACCGAATACTGCCCAAACAACACTAAAAATCACCAGAAACTAAGATCAACACCACCAACTAACACCCATTTTATAGAAATTCCCTCAAATCACTGTAACCAAGACGATCCCACTCACCTCTGACTATTATATAACGTGAGCGCAAAAAAAATTCTCATAAATCATTTGAATACTCACAAAAAAAACAACTTTGAACATTTCCAAACAACACACACAAAAAAAAAATACTAAGACATCCATCAACTATCATCAATGACCACTCATTTTTATAAAAGTTCGCACAAAAAAAATCACAATCACCAACTCCATACAATATCTAATACACTCCTCTCACTACCACCAACACATACCAGCACAGATAGGGATACCTCCCATGACATCACACTCCATCCTGTGTTTACTTGACTCCACACCCAACTTTTACTTCATTCAACTTATTGAGAGGAAGCTACTTGTTTCAACCTGTTATATCTTCAATATCTAAGATCACCACATTCAAGACGTTTACCAAATTCTATAACCCCACCACTAAGATCACACATTTTTTTTGTACACATTCTCTTAAAACATCATCATAACGAAGATCACTAAAACTATCTATACTTTTACTAAGATCACGTAATATTTTGTCTTCTCTAACTCACCCACCAATTTACATTCTCATTCACACTTACACATTTCATTAACCGAAATTACATCTCATCCACCAAACTCCTCCCTCATTCTCCAGACTTTACAACATTATCACACACAAAAAACTAACTCATACACTTATAACATGAGACGTTACCATAACTAACACACTGACTAGCTTTGAACCAACTCTGAACAACACCAAAACACCACTGAACATCTTCAAAAAATACTCTGCACGTCATTTGAACACCTTCGAAAACACCTCCAAATACTCCCAAAACACTACTGATTACTACCAAATCACCACTGAATACTACAAAAACACCGTCAAAATCACCAGAAACTAAGTTTAACATCACCATCTAACACCCATTTTATAGAAATCCCCTCAAATCACTATATCCAAGAACTCCCTCCCCATGGGCGCATAAAAAAAATGCATGAGCACAAACCTAATACACAAACACCAAGTACATGATCACCATCAACTGAAAACATATCTTGTACACACATAAATCTAAGACAACCACCATCAACAAATGCCCATATTCACTTACCTCAAAAACCACTAATACCACAGAAAACACTCATTTCTTATAAACATTCACACAAAAAAATCATATTTGACAATATCTAAGCGCACTCACCTCACTACCACCAACACACGATGTCACACCTCACAGGACCGGCGAGGTCACCCCCAGTGACGTCACACTCCCATCTGTGTTTACTTGGTGGTCACATCACACTCAACCCACCTTGTTTCAACCTGTTGTACCCACAATATCTAAGAACACTATAACCAAGACGATTATTAGATTTTATGACCCCGCCACTAAGATCACAGAAAACACTCATTTTTTTTATAAACATTCACACAAAAATCACGATCACCAATTCCATATCATGTTTACCATCATCTATCAACACTCTTCACCAAGATCACCAAAAATCTAAGATCATTCATCTCAAAACTACTATGATCACTGAAAACACTTATTTTTTAAACATTCGCACAAAAATAAGACATACACAAAAATACCACGACACTTCCACCATAATCTATAACATAACATGAGCACTATAACATATCTTCACCACCAAAAATAAAAATAATACACAGACACCCACAACTTATACATTTCAATCGCAAATTTAAGACATGAGACATACACTCCAAATCTAAGACATTCACCTCCAACTAAGACATACACATCATAACTAAGACATACACCAAAACCTATAATTGTCATATTGACAATAAATATAAGACATAAGCACAAAAAAATTTACCATGTCATGAGACATTACCAGAACTAAGTCACACACCTCCAACTAATACACAATCACTTTACTAAGTTCATGTTAACTATTCATCAACAAAAAATATTAATACAATTTACCCACCAAATTTATGTTATAATCATCAAAACATAAAATTGTTTTACACATTTTTTTCTCAAACTGAATATTCATACCACATTTATCATTTCTCATCTATGTTACATATCACATTTCTCACCCTCATCATCCCTAAAACATCCTTTCTTATTCATCCGTATATCACCAAGAGATGTTTTAACCCCGACGACCCATCACGACGTAGGAGCCAGAGCAACCATCACCACTCCAACACCACCTACTACACTCTGGCTCCTAGTGTCATGATGGGTCGTCGGGGTTAAAACATCTCTTGGTGATATACGGATGAATAAGAAAGGATGTTTTAGGGATGATGAGGGTGAGAAATGTGATATGTAACATAGATGAGAAATGATAAATGTGGTATGAATATTCAGTTTGAGAAAAAAATGTGTAAAACAATTTTATGTTTTGATGATTATAACATAAATTTGGTGGGTAAATTGTATTAATATTTTTTGTTGATGAATAGTTAACATGAACTTAGTAAAGTGATTGTGTATTAGTTGGAGGTGTGTGACTTAGTTCTGGTAATGTCTCATGACATGGTAAATTTTTTTGTGCTTATGTCTTATATTTATTGTCAATATGACAATTATAGGTTTTGGTGTATGTCTTAGTTATGATGTGTATGTCTTAGTTGGAGGTGAATGTCTTAGATTTGGTGTGTATGTCTCATGTCTTAAATTTGCGATTGAAATGTATAAGTTGTGGGTGTCTGTGTATTATTTTTATTTTTGGTGGTGAAGATATGTTGTAGTGCTTATGTTATGTTATAGATGATGGTGGAAGTGTCGTGGTATTTTTGTGTATGTCTTATTTTTGTGCGAATGTTTAAAAAATAAGTGTTTTCAGTGATCATAGTAGTTTTGAGATGAATGATCTTAGATTTTTGGCGATCTTGGTGAAGAGTGTTGATAGATGATGGTAAACATGATATGGAATTGGTGATCGTGATTTTTGTGTGAATGTTTATAAAAAAAAATGAGTATTTTCTGTGATCTTAGTGGCGGGTTCATAAAATCTGGTAATCGTCTTGATTATAGTGTTCTTAGATATTGTGGGTACAACAGGTTGAAACAAAGTGGGTTGGGTGTGATGTGACCACCAAGTAAACACAGATGGGAGTATGACGTCACTGGAGGTGACCTCGCCGGTCCTGTGAGGTGTGACATCGTGTGCTGGTGGTAGCGAGGTGAGTGCGCTTAGATATTGTCAAATATGATTTTTTTGTGTGAATGTTTATAAGAAATGAGTGTTTTCTGTGGTATTAGTGGTTTCTGAGGTAAGTGAATATGTGCATTTGTTGATGGTGGTTGTCTTAGATTTATGTGTGAACAAGATATGTTTTCAGTTGATGGTGATCATGTACTTGGTGTTTGTGTATTAGGTTTGTGCTCATGCATTTTTTTATGCGCCCATGGGGAGGGAGTTCTTGGATATAGTGATTTGAGGGGATTTCTATAAAATGGGTGTTAGACGGTGATGTTAAACTTAGTTTTTGGTGATTTTGACGGTGTTTTGGTAGTATTCAGTGGTGATTTGGTAGTAATCAGTAGTGTTTTGGGAGTATTCGGAGGTGTTTTTGAAGGTGTTCAAATGACGTGCAGAGTATTTTTTGAAGATGTTCAGTGGTGTTTTGGTTTTGTTCAGAGTTGGTTCAAAGCTAGTCAGTGTGTTAGTTATGGTAATGTCTCATGTTATAAGTGTATGAGTTAGCTTTTTTGTGTGCTAATGTTGTAAAGTCTGGAGAATGAGGGAGGAGTTTGGTGGATGAGATGCAATTTCGGTTAATGAAATGTGTAAGTGTGAATGAGAATGTAAATTGGTGGGTGAGTTAGAGAAGACAAAATGTTACGTGATCTTAGTAAAAGTATAGATAGTTTTAGTGATCTTCGTTATGATGATGTTTTAAGAGAATGTGTACAAAAAAAATGTGTGATCTTAGTGGTGGGGTTATAGAATTTGGTAAACGTCTTGAATGTGGTGATCTTAGATATTGGAGATATAACAGATTGAAACAAGTAGCTTCCTCTCAATAAGTTAAATGAAGTAAAAGTTGGGTGTGGCGTCGTCAAGTAAACACAAGATGGAGTGTGATGTCATGGGAGGTATCCCTATCTGTGCTGGTATGTGTTGGTGGTAGTGATAGGAGTGTATTAGATATTGTATGGAGTTGGTGACTGATTTTTTTGTGCGAACTTTTATAAAAATGAGTGGTCACTGATGATAGTTGATGGATGTCTTAGTATTTTTTTTTTTGTGTGTGTTGTTTGGAAATGTTCAAAGGTGTTTTTCTGTGAGTATTCAAATGATTTATAAGAATTTTTTTTGCGCTCATGTTATATAATAGTCAGAGGTGAGTGGGATCGTCTTGGTTATAGTGATTTGAGGGGATTTCTATAAAATGGGTGTTAGTTGGTGGTGTTGATCTTAGTTTCTGGTGATTTTTAGTGTTGTTTGGGCAGTATTCGGTGCTGTTTTGGTGGTATTCAGTGGTGTTTTGGGAGTATTCAAAGGAGTTTGATGATGTTTCTTGAATGTGTTCAAATGATGTTTTTGGAGTAATCAGAGGTAATTGATGATGTTTTTAGTGTTGTACAAAGTAATGTGGTGTGTGTGTGTGTGTGTGTGTGTGTGTGTGTGTGTGTGTGTGTGTGTGTGTGTGCGTGTGTGTGTGTGTGTGTGTTAGTGTTGGTAATGTCTCATGACATAAGTGTATAAGTTAGTTTTTGTGATACTGTTGTAAAAATCTGGAGAATGAGGGAGGAGTTTGGGGGATGAGTTGTAATTTAATGAAATATGTAAGTGTAGATAATTTAGAGATGTCAAATCTTATTTGGGAGTAATCAAAATGTTGACTTGGAAATGTTCAGTGATGTTTGGAAAATGCCCAAAGGTGTTTATGTGAGTATTCAAATGATTTATGAGAGTGTTCGAAGTAATCTGGGTTGTTCTGTAGTGAGATGATAAAGGTTGTCGATGAGAGAATATTTCTTAAGAGATATTGAGAAAAGGTGGTCTCAAATGATGTATGAGAGTGTTTTGAAGGTGTTCAAAGTAAAGTGAGTTGTCTGTGTTAGTTGGTCATTGAATTTTGTGAATATCTTGGTTACAGTGATTTTAGTGGATTTGAGATGGGTGATGAGATGCACTTATGGCTGATAAATGTGATTTTTGTGTTTGTTCTGAAGAGGTGTGTTGGGAGACGGGTGAGTGGGTGTGAAGAAATGTGGGTGAGATGGAGAGGGGTATGGGGAGGGTTGTATTAAAAATTTAATGAAATATGGGGGGATTTTACTGAAAATAAAGGTAATGTGTGAATATTATAAAAGAAATTATAGAAGTGAAAAGTTATGATACACTGGAAAAGATTGGAGTGCGTAGAAACATGTTGTAGTAGTTGGGTAGTGAGATTACTTGTTGTGAGTATAATATTAATTTATGTGGATACAAGGAGATGGGTATGGAGAGGATTTTATTAGAATTTTAGTAATGTAGGGAGGAATGTGTATTACATTTTAAGATTCAATAAAAAGAAGGGGAAAAATTTGCATCGAATAAATTGCGAATAAATTGGTAAGTGATGAGGGTTGTGGGTATTGTTGTCGAACTAGAGATATCGAAAAAGATGTTATAAGTGGGTTGTTGTTGTGACTTTTTCTGATGAAATTAGTTAAAACGAGAAAAAATTGTGGGTTGTGGGGTGTTGTGGGTTGTGGGTGTTGTGGATTGTGGGTGTTGTTGTGGAACTAGAGATACCGAAAAGATGTTATAAGTGGGTTGTTGTTGTGGGTGATGTGGGTTGTGGGTGTTGTGGGATGTGGGTGTTGTGGGTTGTGGGTGTTGTGGGATGTGGGTATTGTTGTCGAACTAGAGATACCAAAAAAAGATGTTATAAGTGGGTTGTTGTTGTGGGTGATGTGGGTTGTGGGTGTTGTGGGTGTTGTGAGTTGTGGGTATTGTTGTCGAACTAGAGATAACAAAAAAGTTGTTATAAGTGGGTTGTTGTTGTGGGTGTTGTGGGTTGTGAGTGTTGTGGGTTGTGGGTGTTGTTCTTGAACTAAAGATACCGAAAAGATGTTATAAGTTGTGGGTTGTTGTGGGTGATGTGGGTTGTGGGTGTTGTGGGGTGTGGGTGATGTGGGTTGTGGGTGTTTTGGGGTGTGGGTGATGTGGGTTGTGGGTGTTGTGGGATGTGGGTGTTGTGGGTTGTGGGTGATGTGGAACTAGAGATACCGAAAAAGAAGTGATTCTGTTATAAGTGTTCGTGTGTGTTTGGATTCTGTTCATGTTTTTTTTATTTTTTTTTTTGCACTCATGTTATATGTTAGTTGGAGGTGAGTGTACTCATAGAAATTGGTAATCATCTTGGTTATAGTGATTTGAGGGATTTGTGTGAAAATGGGTGTTAGTCTGTTATGTTGAACTTAGTTTACGGCGATTTTGGTGGTATTTTGACTGTATTCAGTGGTGTTTTAGTAGTATTCAGTGGTGTATTTGGAGTACTCAAAATGATATTTTGGAAGTGTTTCAGTGTTGTTTGGAAATGTTCAAAGGTATTTTTGTGAGTATTCAAATGATTTATGAGAGTGTTTTGAAGGTGTTCAAAGTAAAGTGAGGTGTGTGTGCGTATCAACTTCGTAATATGTAAAATTGTGACTAGTGAATTAATCGAAAAGTGGTTATAAGTTGTAAGTGTTGTGGTGACTTTTTCTGATGAAATAGTTAAAACGAGAAAAATTGTGGGTTATGAGTGAAAATTGTGAGGTGTTGGTGGGAGTGTGAGGGTTTGGGAGGGTGGGGAGGAGAGAGAGAGAAGGTTACTTCGTGGGGAGTGACCTGAGATGAAATAGTTAAAACGAGAAAAATGTTTAGACTTGTGTTGTAAATTGTAAAGAAATTGTGGATTGTTGTGGGTATTAACGAAAAAAAATGTGAAATTATTTGGGTTATCCTGGGTTAGGAGTGAAAAATGTTTAGGGGGAAGTCGACAAGATTCAGCCTGTGTGTGTGGGGTCATCACGTGACGTCACTGACATAGGGGGAAGTCGACAAGATTCAGCCTGTATTTGGGAGGTCATCACGTGACGTCACTGACCGCGAATAAACACAGGTGGGGTGATGTCACACTTGTTTAGACCTGTAGTAAAAGAAAGTACCATGCCCCATAGGAGGAGTTCATTTGAATGCTTATCCCCAGAGGGGAGAATCCAAAAACTTGATCCAAGGAGATGGAGTCTTTGTATTATTTGATATAGAGAAAAACTTGATCCAAGGAGATGGAGGAGGAATATTTGGGGTGAAAGTGGGAGTCCATTTTGAATGCTTACCCCCAAAGGGGGGAATCCAAAAAACTTGATCCAAGGAAATGGAGTCTTTGTATTATCGAGAAAACCTTGATCCAAGGAATTGGAGCAGGGAATTTGGGATGCAAGTGGGAGTCCATTTTGAATGCTTACCCCCAGAGGGGGGAATCCAAAAAACTTGATCCGAGGAGATCATAAGAAAATGAAATTCAAAAAAAAAATTTGGGATGAGGGTGAAAGTGGGAGGGGGAACCTCAAAAACTTGATCTGAGGAGATGGAGACCACAAGAAAATGAAATTCGAAAAAAATCGGAAAAAAAATTCGGGGAGCGGGGCCGACCCGCGTCGTCCGGGTCGGCCCCGCCAGAAGGCGCTGGCGGGAGCGACGGACGGGCGCAAGGGCGCGAGCGGGCGGGCACGAGGGCGCGGGCGGGCGGGCGCATGGGTGGGGGTCGTGGGTGGGGTCCTTGGTGGGGGGTCGTGGGTGGGGTCCTTGGTGGGGGGGTCGTGGGTGGGGTCCTTGGTGGGGGGGTCGTGGGTGGGGTCCTTGGTGGGGGGTCGTGGGTGGGGTGTTCTCGAGGGCGAGGTGGTCTCGAGGGCGAGGTGGTCTCGAGGGTGAGGTGGTCTCAAGGGCGAGGTCTTTAGCATAAAGGTGTGAAAAGGAGTCCGCTCAGCCGCAGCCGTTTCGGGAGGAGACCGCTCAGGAAGAGACCACTCAGGAAGGGTCCGCTCTGTAGAAGAGACTGCTCTGGAAATGGACCGCTCTGTAGAAGAGACTGCTCAGCCGCATTCAGCACTACTTATATATATATATATATATTGTGGAGAAATTTTCTCCAGGAGGGGGGTATCAGCCCCCTTCAGCCCCTTTAGCCCTGAGGGGCCCAGCCCTCTCAGAAGGGGCAAATATCTTGTTTCCTGCTACAGCGGGTAATTGATCGCAGATGCAGTACGAGTATGCGACGTGGTCAAGCGACCGCCGCTCCTTGCAGTCCAGTGTTGCAGAGTGTATTTTAATAAGAGACAGTACATCTCTTACCTTAGCAGGACAATTAAGGAAAATCCTGCTCCCACTTTATTACCATGGTAGAGATAGTGTATATTGTTGTCTATGCTTAAGACAGCAAGAATCAAGCATTCTGCTTTGCTTCATCGAGGAAGTGGCAAGGAAGCAAAAGTACTAGGTCAGCTTTTCCTTTGTGCTGGGGGCAGTAATGGCGTGGGGTGTTGTGGCACCTTCAGATTACTTTTGACTCTACTGAGAGTGACACTGACGCCAGGATAACCAACAAAGAGCGATCTGTGCATTAGTGTAAACAAAGTGTCTCACAAAACACAATAAACACTTAAGAGAAGTGTGATCAGCTTCTTTAATGATAAGATTGTTAACAATAAAGACAAATCTTGTGGAACATAGTGTACCAGTTTGCGTATTCCTAGACTATGGAAGACGTGGACATCCAAGGACACTTCAGCTTCTATCAAGTCACCGATATCTGTCGAAGGTGTGAAGAACACCATAGCTCACGCTACAAGAGCATGGTATGTTACGAATTTCTTGTAGTATGGGGGACTGCGCAGTTCTTGAGTCGCAAGAAGTTTGTAATCAACCTATAGTCGGCAGTAAGGTGCGGACTTTTGAGTCCAAACAAGAATGTAATTTGTCAGCAATCAGTGAATGAAATGTGCTGACATAACACCCCCTAGGGGTAATTTATAATCTTACAAATTATAACTCTTTACAGCCCGTTGATAGATGACTTCGACAGCTTCTCAAGACCTCGTCTACAGGGGCGGCTGTGCAGGCGATGAGCTGTCTTTCTAAGTTAAGTTTCCCTATATTGAAACTTAGCTGGTAATCCCATTTCTCAACATTTTGGTCGTGCTCGAACCGGATAAAGGCCACAGTGTGGTCCAAATATGTTGTACTACAGTGTACAAATAACCTATGAGCCAATGTCCTTCGAAAAAAGCTGTAAAACTAGTGTTTTACAATTTAAATCAGTATAAATTAGTCTCTCCAGACTCAATCACAGAGAATGGGCAGCCAAAAGAAAACGGGCGCTCACCCAGCATTCACCCAAAGAAAACGGGAGCTGAATGACTCACCCAACAAGAAAACGGGGGATGGCACCCTGCATCCACTGCTCCAATCTCGAAAATCGCTGACCAAGACAACATCCACCCAACTGATGTTCGGTTTGTCTGAGTGTATATACACATAGTGTTTATTATGTTTATAGACAGAAATTAAGAGACAAGATTGTGTTATTGTTTCTTATAGATATACCTGTTATATTAAAGGAACTTATATATAAAGTGTAAGCTTTCAAATACATATTAACAGTGACATTTATATATGTGTAAGTAATATTCACGTGTGATTTACAGTTATACAGTGACATTTATAGTGTACAGTGAATGAAGTGTATAACATCGTTATTTACGGTTAATCATCGTAGTCAGGCTGACACAAAAACCTCAAGCTATAAACACCAGCCATATGTACTCTGTACCCTTCATGGTCATTGACCCTGAGGTTAAGCTTAGTGGGTCAGTAGTGTCTGACTGATTATTGCTGACTTAAGCGTAACAAAAACTCAGCTGTTTATAGCAGTACAGTGTTTTTAAACACTCTAAGTGTGGTGCTAGAATTTTCAGTATTCCATTAAAATGGCTTGTTTGAAAACTCAGTTTCAGTCTTTACAGACTCAGATTACACAATTAGAAAATCTAATTTCAGTGTGTATAGGATTAACTCAAGATACAAACATAGATTTTGATCATCTTGAGGTCAAATTTGAATTACTTACACAACGTCTGAAAATAATTAATTCAGACTATACACATTATGAAAATAAATTTCTTGAATCAGACCCATCTGAGGATGAAATTAAAAATGTTTCGGATACATTTAGTAATCAACAATTAAGGTGGACAGGAGTACAGGCTATCTGCCGCAAAACTCTGTCACAGAGACCTACTGTAACTAGTGGTCAAACACCTGTTACACCTGTAACAACAACAAGTGTACCATTACCAAGCTTACCTACCTTGTCATTACCTATTTTCCAAGGTCATAATTATGAAGAATTCATTAGTGGTTTTCAATCCATAGTACATTCACGAACTCAAATAAATGAGATTGCTAAGTTCAATTACCTGAAATGTCTTGTGAAGGGAGAACCCTATGAACTGATTAAGTCATTTCCGGTGGTTAAAGGCATTTATCAAATAGCCTTACGTGTCTTAGCAGACAATTACTTTGATGCTGACAAGGCCAGAGTTAGACATGCAGTCATAATATCAAGCTTGAAGCCACCCAAACATTGTTTTTCAGACTTACAGGCATTTAGAATCACACTAAACAATAGTCTCAGATCTCTAGATGCTAAATATGACCTAAGGCAATGTGATTGGTTTATCAGTGGAATTGTACAAGATAAGTTGTCTCCACAAACTATTGAACGATTAAGTATTATGTTCAATAAATGCTATTTCACTTGTGAGGAAATTAGCAATGGTTTACAAACAATAGTTTCAAGCATGCAAGCAACGAGACAAGATGAAAAATCCAGTGGATAACAAACCTTCAACTCAGTATAAAAAGAGTATACCTACTCCCACTAAACCACAGAATGGGAAATCCCATATAGGCATTTATCAAGCTGTGAATACAACAGACAGTAAACAGACTGTCATACATAAACGTACTCCAAAATGTGTACTTTGTGATGGAACACATTGGGCACAGTATTGTATTCAATACACATCAATGGAGGCACGTAAACAACGTGTTCATCAACTGAAAAGGTGCATCAAGCGTTTAGGTGAACACTAGGGAGGAAAATGCTCATTGAAGAAGTGTTTTAAATGCCAGGGTATGCATCATACAGCATTATGCCCAAATACTTTTGCTGAACAACAGAAGACTTCCACAGAATCAGGAAGTCAACAAGCAACAGCATTAAGTGTGAGAGATAAGTTTAAAGCAACTGCTCTCCCGATAGCTCGAGTTGAGTTATCTAATAAATTACACAAAACAAATGTGCTAACACTATTTGATCAAGGCTCACAAAGGTCCTTCATAAGAAGAAAAGTGTTCCAGAAACTGAATAAACAACCCTATGCCAAAGTACAGTTAGATATAGCTGGTTTTTTCCACAATTCTGGTAAACAGACATATGACCTAGCCAGAATAACTATTGGTCTAGTAAAAAGGTAAAAGACAGTAGAATCTGTAGTATTAGATGATTTGCCTAAGTCTTTGCAGATCTAGGGATTAAAAGAAACAGTTGCAGCACTGAAAGCAGCTAAGGTCAAGTTAGCCTGTCCTGACATACAGACGGACACAATTAGTCCAATTGATTTAATCATTGGAAGTGATTATTATCACTGTTTTGTGCAAAATATAGTAAGTAAACATGATGTTCACTTGCTGAAAACAGCAGGAGGCCACATGATATGTGGTCTCATTTCCTCTCAAAGTGGGAAAGAAACTGATATTGATTCAGTGGAAAATGTACTAGTTACGAGAATAACCGCTGATCATGTACCACAGCAAAAATTATCATTACTGGAAGAAATGAATGAACCAGTTGATAAGTTGTGGGATTTAGATGGGATAGGTATTGATGTAAATAAACCAAGCCCACAAGAGTCTCAGACTTATAACCAACATTTGGACACTGTCAAATATAAGATGTCGAGGAAGAATTCATAATTCTTCACTACCTAAAGAAGCCATACATCCAATATTGATCCCCAAGAATCATTGGCTAACAAAACTGATTGTGCAAAACGCCCACAGTAACGTGTTACATGGTGGGGTAGCTGACACACTTTGTCATATACGACAATCCTACTGGATACCTCAAGGTCGACAAAGTGTGAAAAAAAAAATAAAGGACTGTATTACTTGTCGTCACTACGATATGCGAGTATGTCAGTATCCAGGTCCACCTCCATATCCCTCTGAAAGAGTTTGTCATATCACTCCATTTGAGGTGACAAGTGTAAATTACACTGGACCAATAATTTCAACCAAAACAGTTGACAAAGTTCCCATCAAGGTGTGCATCTGTTTGTTCACTTGTGCTACAACTAGAGCAGTACATCTAGAAGTAGCCACTGACATGTCTGCTGAAACCTTTATCAAATTATTCAGAAGGTTTGCAGCCAGAAGGGCATGTCCCAGACTGATGATTTCAGATAATGCAACGAACTTTGTTGCTGGTGCTGCTTATATAAGCAATCTTTGATCAACCAGAAGTACAACAGATGCTGAATCAACGCAGTTGTCGTTGGAGATACATTCCTCCTAAATCTCCATGGCGCACCGGATTTTATGAAAGAATGATCGACATTGTAAAACGTTGTTTAAGGAAGACTCATCATCGTCAAAGAATCGACTTTGAAGAATTCCGTACAGTTGTGACTTCTAACTTATGTTACCGATTATCTGGACAATTTAGAAGTGTTAAGTCCTTCTCATTTACTCCATGGCAGAAGGCTAGAACCTGTTCCTCCCATGAATGATAAAGAAATCATAGAGGATCCTTCATATTTCGAACCTGAGCAACTCAGACGTAAATTCAAACACCTTTATAAAGTGATTGAATGTTGGGAGAAAATTTGGCGAGAAGACTATCTCACCTCATTGAGAGAACACTTCTATGGAGCTGGTGTTCCTGAAAATCATAAGTCCTTAAGACCGGGTGACATAGTGATTATTGACAATGATGGTCCGAGGACCCAATGGCCACTTGGAAAAATTGTGACCATATATCCTGATGCAAATGGAATCATCAGGGCAGTTGTTGTTTTAAGCAAAGGTGTAGTGAATAAGAGGACAATAAATAAACTAGTACCGTTAGAATTACACAGTGTTCAAAACAAAATTAGTGATTCTCCAGAAACCGCACAGACTGAAGCTGTTCAGAAAAGACAAGCAGCAGTGGAGGCGAGTGAGAAAATCAAATTAATGTTAAGTGATGAATAGTTTACCTGCAGCAAACCTCCGCCGCCCCCCAGTGTGGAGAAATTTTCTCCAGGAGGGGGGTATCAGCCCCCTTCAGCCCCTTTCAGCCCTTTCAGCCCTGAGGGGCCCAGCCCTCTCAGAAGGGGCAAATATCTTGTTTACTGCTAGAGCGAGTAATTGATCGCAGATGCAGTACGCATATGCCACGTGGTCAAGCGACCGCCGTGTTCAAGCGACCGCCGCTCCTTGCAGTCCAGTGTTGCAGAGTGTATTTTAATAAGAGACAGAACATCTCTTACCTTAGCAGGACAGTTAAGGAAAATCCTGCTCCCACTTTATTACCATGGTAGAGATAGTGTATATTGTTGTCTATGCTTAAGACAGCAAGAATCAAACATTCTGCTTTGCTTCATCGAGGAAGTGGCAAGGAAGCAAAAGTACTAGGTCAGCTTTTCCATTGTGCTAGGGGCAGTAACGGCGTGGGGCGTTGTGGCGTCTTCAGATTACTTTTGACTCTACTGAGAGTGACACTGACGCCAGGATAACCAAGAAAGAACGATCTGTGCATTAGTGTGAACAAAGTGTCTCACAAAACACAATAAACACTTAAGAGAAGTGTGATCAGCTTCTTTAGTGATAAGATTGTGAACAATAAAGACAAATCTTGTGGAACATAGTGTACCAGTGTGCGTATTCCTAGACTATGGAAGACGTGGACATCCAAGGACACTTCAGCTTCTATCAAGTCACCGATATCTGTCGAAGGTGTGAAGAACACCATAGCTCACGCTACAAGAGCAAGGTAGGTTACGAATTTCTTGTAGTATGGGGGACTGCGCAGTTCTTGAGTCGCAAGGAGTTTGTAATCAACCTATAGTCGGCAGTAAGGTGCGGACTTTTGAGTCCAAACAAGTATGTAATTTGTCAGCAATCAGTGAATGAAATATGCTGACATAACACCCCCTAGGGGTAATTTATAATCTTACAAATTATAACTCTTTACAGCCCGTTGAGAGATGACTTCGACAGCTTCTCAAGACCTCGTCTGCAGGGGCGGCTGTGCAGCCAATGAGCTGTCTTTCTAAGTTAAGTTTCCCTATATTAAAACTTAGCTGGTAATCCCATTTCTCATATATATATATATATATATATATATATATATATATATATATATATATATATATATATATATATATATATATATATATATATATATATATATATATACATACATATATATATATATATATATATATATATATATATATATATATATATATATATATATATATATATATACGTGTATATATTTACAATATGTTTATATTTATGTTACCCGGAGTTTACCTGGAGAGAGTTCCGGGGGTCAACGCCCCCGCGGCCCGGTCTGTGACCAGGCCTCCTGGTGGATCAGAACCTGATCAACATATATATATGTCGTGCCGAATAGGCAGAACTTGCGATCTTGGCTTAAATAGAAACGCTCATCTTGCCATATAGGACAAGTGAAAATTTGTGTATGCAATAATTTCGCCAAAATCATTCTGAACCTAACGAAAAAAATATATTTCACTGTGTTTGTTTAGTATTAAATTACTGTAAACAAATCTAAAATATATTTAGTTGGGTTAGGCTAAAATAAATTGTTCTTGTATTAATAAGGTTAGGTATGTTTTCTAAGTTCCTTTTGGTGCAAAATTATAAATTTTTACATCAGCATTAATGAAAAAATATATATCTTTAAACGTATAAGAGAAAATTTTAGAAAGGACTTAATTTTAAAAGAGTTCTTGCTAATTGACCAGTTTTACATATTCGGCACGGAATAATATATATATATATATATATATATATATATATATAATGTATTTATATATATATATGTATCATATATATATATATATATATATATATTTTTATATTATGTATATATATATTTATATATATATTAATATATATATGTATATATTTATATATATATGTATATATTTATATATATATGTATATATATATATATATATATATATATATATATATATATATATATATATTATGTATATATATATTTATATATATATATGTCGTGCCGAATAGGCAGAACTTGTGATCTTGGCATAAATAGCAACGCTCATCTTGCCATATAGGACAAGTGAAAATTTGTGTATGCAATAATTTCGCCAAAATCATTCTGAACCTAACGAAAAAAATATACTTCACTGTGTTTGTTTAGTATTTAATTATTGTAAACAAATCTAAAATATATTTAGTTGGGTTAGGGTAAAATAAATTGTTCTTGTTATAATAAGGTTAGGTAAGTTTTCTAAGATTCTTTTGGTGCAAAACTAAAAAAAATTAAATTAACAATAATGGAAAAAATACATCTTTAAACTTATAAAAGAAAATTTCAGAAAGGACTTAATTTTAAATGTGTTCTTGCTAATTGACCAGTTTTACATATTCGGCACGACATATATGTGTGTGTGTGTGTGTGTGTGTGTGTGTGTGTGTGTGTGTGTGTGTGTGTGTGTGTACTCACCTAGTTGTACTCACCTAGTTGAGGTTGCGGGGGTCGAGTCCGAGCTCCTGGCCCCGCCTCTTCACTGATCGCTACTAGGTCACTCTCCCTGAGCCGTGAGCTTTATCATACCTCTGCCTAAAGCTATGTATGGATCCTGCCTCCACTACATCGCTTCCCAAACTATTCCACTTACTGACTACTCTGTGGCTGAAGAAATACTTCCTAACATCCCTGTGATTCATCTGTGTCTTCAGCTTCCAACTGTGTCCTCTTGTTACTGTGTCCAATCTCTGGAACATCCTGTCTTTGTCCACCTTGTCAATTCCTCTCAGTATTTTGTATGTCGTTATCATGTCCCCCCTATCTCTCCTGTCCTCCAGTGTCGTCAGGTTGATTTCCCTTAACCTCTCCTCGTAGGACATACCTCTTAGCTCTGGGACTAGTCTTGTTGCAAACCTTTGCACTTTCTCTAGTTTCTTCACGTGCTTGGCTAGGTGTGGGTTCCAAACTGGTGCCGCATACTCCAATATGGGCCTAACGTACACGGTGTACAGGGTCCTGAATGATTCCTTATTAAGATGTCGGAATGCTGTTCTGAGGTTTGCTGTGTGTGTGTGTGTGTGTGTACTCACCTACTCACCTATTTGTGGTTGCAGGGGTCGAGTCCTAGCTCCTGGCCCCGCCTCTTCACCGGTTGCTACTGGGCCCTCTCTCTCCCCGCTCCATGAGCTTTATCAAACCTCGTCTTAAAACTGTGTATGGTTCCTGCCTCCACTACGTCTTTTTCTAGGCTATTCCACGGCCTTACAACTCTATGACTGAAGAAATACTTCCTACTATCTCTCTGACTCATTTGTGTCTTCAACTTCCAATTGTGGCCTCTTGTTTCTGTGTCCCCTCCCTGGAACATCCTGTCTTTGTCCACCTTGTCTATTCCACGCAGTATTTTATATGTCGTTATCATGTCTCCCCTGACCCTCCTGTCCTCCAGTGTCGTCAGGCCGATTTCCCTTAATCTTTCTTCATAGGACATTCCCCTTAGCTCTGGAACTAACCTCGTCGCAAACCTTTGTACTTTCTCTAGTTTCTTGACGTGCTTTATCAAGTGCGGGTTCCAAACAGGTGCTGCATACTCCAGTATGGGCCTGACATACACGGTGTACAGTGTCTTGAATGATTCCTTGCTAAGGTATCGGAATGCTGTTCTCAGGTTTGCCAGGCGCCCATATGCTGCAGCAGTTATCTGATTGATGTGTGCTTCCGGAGACATGCTCGGTGTTATACTCACCCCAAGATCTTTCTCCTTGAGTGAGGTTTGCAGTCTTTGGCCACCTAGCCTATACTCTGTCTGTGGTCTTCTGTGCCCTTCCCCTATCTTCATGACTTTGCATTTGGCAGGATTAAATTCGAGAAGCCATTTGCTGGACCAGGTGTCCAGTCTGTGCAGGTCTCTTTGAAGTCCTGCCTGGTCCTCATCAGATTTAATTCTCCTCATTAACTTCACATCATCTGCAAACAGGGACACTTCTGAGTCTAACCCTTCCGTCATGTCGTATGTGTGTGTGTGTGTGTATGTGTCGTGCCGAATATGTAAAACTGGTCAATTAGCAAGAACTCATTTAAAATTAAGTCTATTCGGAAATTTTATCTTATGCGTTTGAAGATATATTTTTTTCATTAATGTTAATGTAAAAATTTTTAATTTTGCACCAAAAGAATCTTAGAAAACTTACCTAACCTTATTATAACAAGCACAATTTATTTTAGCCTAACCCAACTAAATATGTTTTAAATATGTTTACAATAATTTAGTACTAAACAAACACAAATATATTTTTTTCGTTAGGTTCAGAACGATTTTGGTGAAATTATTGCATACACAAATTTTCACTTGTCCTATATGGCAAGATGAGCGTTGCTATTTAAGCCAAGATCGCAAGTTCTGCCTATTTGGCACGACATATATATATATATATATATATATATATATATATATATATATATATATATATATATATATATATATATATATATATATATATATATATATATATATATATATATATATATATATATATATATATATATATATATATATATATATATATATATATATATATAAATATATATATATATATATATATATATATATATATATATATATATATATATATATATATATATATATATATTTAATATATAGGGAAGTACCACCTCTATAGCTGGAATGGGGACCCTCATCCTCAGAGAAGACAATAAACGTACCTCAGGGAAAACTCAAGGTCCTCCCCGGAGCTGTTTGAATATTTTCTTCTCCTACCACCCCCTATATATTTTTTATTCTATGTGAACATTTATTAATAAACAAAATACATTTACAGAAAAAAACATAAACATGAATACAATGGCACAATGTATCAAAGATCATGAATTTCCTCCTGCTCCTCCGAGGCCGGACGCGAGCCAAGTACGCAGCAAGCATTTCCCCTCTGGATGGCGACGCTGAGGCGCTGGAACATGAAAGTGGCTGCCCTTGGGTCCCTGGTGGTGTCGATGAGTCTGGAACCCAATTCTTTAAGGAAAAGTGTGGCGTTTTTTCCCCATGATCCCAAGGTCTCTGATCCCACTGGGACAAATTGATACTGTTGGCTAATGTCCCTGTACTTGCTGATCTTGTACTCCTCCCTGTGGTCAGCAGCTCCTCCCTGTCGCCCCACACTGTGATGGATGTAGGTGTCAGCCAGTGTGAACACACAGGTATAGTCCCATGCTAAGAGCTTGCCATTCTTCCAAGGATAGATGGTGATGCCGTCGGGGTGGTTTGCTGGGTTGTGTGTATTGTTTGCTGCAAGGGATCGTGGCTCCCTCTCGGCAGGGCATCCAGCTGTAGCAAGGGTTCTCTTAATGATGTCGTTGACATCATTGTGTCTTGCATGCCTGCCCTTGGTTTTGGAACAGTTAAGACCATGTAGACCGTATTGGTCTGCTTGCACTTCGCCGCAAATACACATATATTCTGTGTGAATTCGGGCAGCAAGGCGCAGAGCCACAGAAATACGGAGGATCTTAGGGTCGAGTCGCGTTCCCATTGCCGATATGGGAACTGTTTGGAGGAAGTCCCCGGAGTGAGGTGCACTCACAGCCTGGAGACGGGCAATCTCCCTATCTGATGTTGCAGCCCTGAGCATGTTGGCAAGCACCTTTTCAGCAATTGGGCCATCCCAGCTTGACTGTTTGTGAGCCAGTGCTGCACTAGGGTTTGGTGCTGGAGCAGCAAGAGTCTCCCATTCGGTGATGGCACTGGCATAGCTAGGGTCTTCTATTCCTGCTGAGTCACTGAGGGTGACAGGAAGAATTTGTCTTATCAACTCGTTTGATGCAATGGAAGAGGACAGGAAAGCTGGTAGAGCAATCTGGGAGGATCTGCGTACTCCTAGCCCTCCAAGCCTGACCGGAAGTGAGGCTTGCAACCACTGTCCATCGTCAAGGGAAAGATTCAATACACTCTCTAGCATGGCCTTCAGGAGAGAGTCATATTCCTTGAGTTTTGGACTGCTGAAGGCTGGGGAGCATCTCAGAAAATAGGTAAGTTTTGGGATTGACAGGCACCTGGTGAGTAGGTAGAAGGCATCGTGTGTGTCTATGTCTTTCATCCTGCTTTCCATCGTCCGGAGGTCTGAGACTTTTTTTCCTAGGATCAGATCGAAGGCATTGGACCCAAGAGGAGCACCGAGGAGAGTGCTATTGGCTGGATCAATGGCTCGTGCTCCTGGTAAATCGGCACTAATTTTCTGGATCATCTGTTGATTGGTAGAAACTATTTCACATTTGGTGGGGTTTAAAGAAAGGCCCAGGCTTTCTCCCATGTCTTTAATTTTACTGATGTCCTCTACGAGAGATTCTGTTGTGCCAGCCAGGGTACCGTCGTCCAGGAACAAGATATTGAGCTCGCTGGAGAGTGCCTCCGTGACTTCCTTGATGACCAAACAAAATAGAAAGGGGGCGAGAGGGTCCTCCTGTTGCACGCCCTCACACGAGTCAATTTCATGGTCCCCAAACAATAGTTTGGAAGTCACACTATAACACGATTCTATGAAGGGATAAAGGGAAGGGAAGTTTCTATAAACTGCTTGGAGAGCAGCATCCCTTCTGACTGAGTTGAAAGCATTGGCAAAGTCCAATTTGACCAAGGCTTTTTCATAGGACATGTTTTTGATATATACTCGTGTTGCATGGGCAGCTGCTTCACAGCAGCCTTGGCGACTAGGCGCCGAAGGGTGTTACCCACTGCAATGGGCCTGATTCCGCCATCCTTTTTCCGGAGGGCACACAATGAGGCACCAAAGAAAAAGGGTCTGATGGCCTCTGGGACACCGCCAGCCAGGCACAGGTTGGAAAATTTGGTGAGTTCAGACAGCAGCCTCTCTGAAACCTCACCAAGTGCTGGATTGAGTATTTGTTTTAAGTGTTGAGGCCTTAAACCGGTGAAACCTCCTGCTGAACCCTGTGGAAATGACATAGCAGCTTTATACACATCAGCATCCTGTAAGGTTAGATGTTCTACGCCTGCTGCAATGTCAGGGAGGTCAATGTTGGTACTGGGAGCCCTGGGTGGATGTTTGTCCTTCAGAGCTTGCGCCTTGCTGACGTCCTTGGGAGCGATGGTATCCTCACTGGTTATAAGTCTCAGAGCTCCAATAGTATTACCCTCTTCTATTTTTTTTGCTAATTTGGGCTCTGATTTCTGAGGAGTCGGGTGTCCTGTTGTTGGCATTTGCCCGGCGGGTGTTTGTCGCCCTATATATATATATATATATATATATATATATATATATATATATATATATATATATATATATATATATATATATATATATATATATATATATATATATATGTCGTGACGAATATGTAAAACTGGTCAATTAGCATGAATTCATTTAAAATTAAGTCCTTTCTAAAATTTTCTCTTGTACGTTTAAAGATACATTTTTTCATTAATGTTGGTGTAAAAAAATATAATTTTGCACCAAAAGAATCTTAGAAAACTTACCTAACCTTATTATAACAATCATAATTTATTTTATCCTAATCCAACTAAATATATTTTAGATACGTTTGCAATAATTTAATACTAAATAAACAAACCCAACGAAATATAGTTTTTTCGTTAGGTTCAGAATGATTTTGGCGAAATTATTGCATACACAAATTTTCACTTGTCCTATATGGCAAGATGAGAGTTGCTATTTAAGCCAAGATCGCAAGTTCTGCCTATTCGGCACGACACACACACACACACACACACACACACACACACACACACACACACACACACACACACACACACACACACACACACACATATATATATATATATATATATATATATATATATATATATATATATATATATCTATATATATGTGTGTGTGTGTGTGTGTGTGTGTGTGTCGTGCCGAATAGGCACACACTAGGGCCTTAAAGGAAAATCGTGAGAGTATATCAAATAACCAATGGCCTAGACTTGGCCAAAAATACCACCCACCTACCTACATTATACCATGACTACGTGTTCCAGCCGCCGCTCTTCTCGTACTGACTCAAAGCACACCTCACTCTCTTCTTCTGTCCACTTTGACTAACCAGGAATAATACCCGTCCGGTTTCACAACAAATCCCAGAAATTGACATTATGCATGGAGAGTTTTTTTTTGTTTTATACACAATTTATAATACACTGTGTAACGAATCGGAAGTGTAAAATGATACTCTGCTGAGAGCTCCACCATCTGAGCTGTTATCATTCTGATGTGTATTGACCTACTGGCAGCAACTCTACGTTAGGTGCTTACCTATTGACAGTTACATTAAATTGGGAGCTACGACAATAATAATATAATATATTAATTTCTACCAGTACATGTACAGGGAATAAAGGCCTAGTTGACAACAATGGTATACTACTATTTAGAAAGTGCCTTGTTATGCAGAGCATTTCGTGCAAATTAGGTCAATTTTGCCCCAGGATGCGACCCACACCATTCGAATAACACCCAGGCACCCATTTTACTGTTGGTTGAACAGGGGCAACCGGTGCAAGGAAACACGCCCAATGACGCACCCTTCCCGGGAATCGAACCCGGACTCTCAGCGAGTGGAACGAGAGTTTTAGCTACCAGGCTAGGAAACATCCTAAAGCTGCTATTAGCTTCACTATGTGTGGTGCGTTGATCTGGTAAGTCTCAGTGATGTGTCCTGCTGATAACTGCACCATCTGAAGGTATGTTTGTCGCCTACTGACAACTGTGCCATCTGAAGGTATATTTGTTATCCTATTGATTAATGGATCATCTGAAGGTATATTTGTTGTCCTCACAATTACACCATCTGAGGGTATGTGTGTTGTCCTTCTGACAACTGCACCATCTGAGGGTATGTTTGTTGTCTATCTGACAACTGCACCATCTGAGGGTATGTTTGTTGTCCTGGCAACTGCACCATCTGAGGGTAAGTGTGTTGTCCATCTGACAACTGCAGCATCTGAGGGTATGATTGTTGTCCTTCTGACAACTGCACCATCTGAGGGTAAGTGTGTTGTCCTTCTGACAACTGCACCATCTGAGGGTAAATTTATTGTCCTTCTGACAGCTGCACCATCTGAGGGTATGTTTGTCGTCCTACTGACAGCTGCACCATCTGAGGGTATGTTTGTCGTCCAACTGACAGCTACACCACCTGAATTCCGTTTTATCCTGCAATTAGTTATACCATCTGAGGTGCGTATGTTGTCTTGTTAATGATTATACCATTTGAGGTGTGTGTATGTTGTCCTGCTGATAGTTGTACCATCTGAGGTTTGTTGTCCAGCTGGTATGTTACCATCTGAGGTGTGTTATCCTGCTGAAAATAGTGCCATCTGAAGGTGTGCATTGTCGTGTTGATAGTTGTACTATCTGTGGTGTGTCGTATCCTGCTGACAGTTGTACCATTTGAGGTGTGTGTGTGTTGTAGTGCTGATAGTTGCACCATCTGAAGTGGGTTGTCCTGCTAAAAGTTGTGCCATCTGAAGGTGAATGTTGTCACGCTGACAGCAGAACTATCTAAAGGTATAAGCGGTTCAACGACCATTCGCGCCACCTGAGGTGTTAACCTGATGACAAGCGCACCTTCAGAAGTGTGTTGACTATCTGACGAGTGAACTATCTGATGTGTTAACATGCTAACAGCTTCGTCCTCTGTAGTTTTCTGCAGACATCAGCATCTTCTTAGGTGTATATAATGGGTCGCTGACGTCGAAACACACACAAAAAAATATTGCACTACATAAAAAAATCAATATTTGCTGAGATCAAGACGAAAACGATAAACTGAAAGTGAATATCTTGAAAATTATTCAATAAGTTATCAGGAAAAACATTTTTATCCTTAAATATGGAGTGCTGGTCTCAGTCAACTTTTTTTTCATCTTAATCATGGTTATCTGCGTGTTGCCAAAGCTTATCGCTCATTCCCACGGAATGTACATGCACTTTTATTCCTACTGAGCGGATGATAACCAAGTGAACACACACTGTTACTAACTGCTTACATTACTGATGCTATGAGAAGCAAGCAAAAGTTCCGTACTGACAATTACACATTGTATGAGCTCACTGTTAACATCTTGGTGCAGATTCTTCTTATTAGCTAAGAAAGTCGCAGAGTTGCTGTAATGTTCCTATGTACAAAGATCCCTCAATGTATTCAGCATAACGTATAGCCCGTGGACAAACTGAAGCAATAATGCACAATTTAAACGACAAGGGGAAAAATGAAAGTGAATTAGGTGGCTGTCATAAACAGATTACGAGTTAGCTATTTCAATAAATTCTCACGGATCTGACAAAATATTTAGGTTCTAAAATGTGTATTGTGATACATACGAAGCATGTTGCAGATAACTTCTCTGTTAAGATAATTTATAAATGGGAGATGTGTATCTAATATATTTTTCAAGCTAAACTCTGTTCTGTATATCATAGGTCAGTTTAAAATTATTTATTATTGCTTTAAATTACACACATAAACATACACACTCACGTATATATATATATATATATATATATATATATATATATATATATATATATATATATATATATATATGATAAAAACACTGCGACTAGCCAAGGACTCGAACCCATGCTGCTTTGGCCTGCCTCATGGTGGGCGAAAACTCATTACGCTTTAATCCACTGGACCATACAAGGGTTCGAGTCCTTGGTTAGCCGAAGCGTTGTTATTGATCAATACCACTCATTCGTGGACACAATAATATATATATATATATATATATATATATATATATATATATATATATATATATATATATATATATATATATATATATATATATATATATATATATATATATATATATATATATGCAAAACTACCACTGTGAAAGAGTAGTGAAATTCCAAGCGCTTTCGTGACTACTCACATTGTCAAGGAACTATGAAAGTAATACATCAAAGGGCTTAGACTACACATCACAGTCAACCCCCACAACAAAGAAACACCTGACGTGCGACAATACCGGACTCCTAAGAAAAGAGGAACACTGCAGTAGGTCCGCTGGTCCAACCAGGCAGGTCCTCACGACATCCCACCAACAAAATATTCTACCCAAGAAATAAGGTTTATTATTTGTCCAATGTATTATTAAACTCTAACCAAATTTTATTCATTATAAATGAGTCTAATTTATATAAACCTAAGGAAATATTCAAATTATTTTCAAAACTGCTTTTTATGAAACAAGATTCAATTATATTTCTGTCAACCATGGACTTGCTTGATACAACTTTCTCAACTTTTTGAAAATCAATTGGATGGTTAAAATCTCTCACATGAATAAATAGAGCATTGGAATCTTGTCCAGTTCTAATGCTATATTTATGTTGTTTTAATCTAAGTTCGAGATTTTTACCAGTTTGACCGTAATAAATTTTATCGCAAATTTTACAAGGAAACTTATAGACATATCCGTCAGTATTTTGGGGGGAATTCTTTATCAAAAGTTTTTTTACTGCATCAAGATTTTTAAATACAACTTTAATATTAAAAGTCTTAAGAAGAGAAGGCATATCAACCAAGTTTTCATGGTAAGGGAGAACCAACATATTTTTGCATATATATATATATATATATATATATATATATATATATATATATATATATATATATATATATATATATATATATATATGTCGTGCCGAATAGGCAGAACTTGTTATCGTGGCTTAAATAGCAACGCTCATCTTGCCATATAGGACAAGTGCAAATTTGTGTATGCAATAATTTCACCAAAATCATTCGGAACCTAACGAAAAAAATATATTTCACTGTGTTTGTTTAGTATTAAATTATTGTAAACAAATCTAAAATATATTTAGTTGGGTTAGGCTAAAATAAATTGTTCTTCTTATAATAAGGTTAGGTAAGTTTTCTAAAATTCTTTTGGTGCAAAATTAAATATTTTTACATTAACATTAATGAAAAATATATATCTTTAAACGTATAAGAGAAAATTTAAGAAAGAACTTAATTTTAAATGAGTTCTTGCTAATTGACCAGTTTTACATATTCGGCACGACATATATATATATATATATATATATATATATATATATATATATATATATATATATATATAAATGCAAATATCGCAAACCAAGCGAAACAGGATGCAAAACAACTACGGAGGAGTAGAAGGCCTTTCGTGTTGCAATCAACACATGATCAGGAATTGCAGAAAAGAGGAGATGTCCAAGCAAGTACGTTCCCAAGCGGCATCATCACTGGAGTAAGTGAGTGAAGGAGGGAGCAAGAGAGAGAGAGAGGGAGAGAAGAGTGCAGGAAGTGCTCCTAGGCATACCAGTGCCCATAGCCAGAAGGATGAACATTATAGCATTAGAAAAATCCCATAAACATTGATATTTTAATAGCCTAAACTAAAGTAACATGGCAATAATAACAAAAAAGTGGTCATATTCCACTATGATATCAGTAACCTTACATACATAAATACATAAATATATTGTCAGTGATATAGAAGTCCCTGGAAATTATGGAGTAGCCACCCACTGGAAAGCATGGCCCTTTAACAGGAGGATAAAACTGGAATATTTAAAGGGGAGACTTCTAAAAGTTAAGCAAAAGAAATGGGACTTTTTAAAATAAACTCATTTAAAGTGGGACGCATCTGTAATAATAAGGAAGATGGCCACAGTTATTCAACCCATATAATTCTGAGGCAAACTCTTGTTCAGCCTTTAGAAACTGCAAAGTTGGTTGCAACGGTTGCAGTCTCCTATTTGGGACAGACGGGAAAACCATTAGAAGTGAGAATTTCCCAACACCGTTATATGATACTTGTAGTACAGGAGTCGAACGTGATTTTTAATCATGTTAGAGCTTGTAATAGCCCCGCAAATTTGAGGGAAGCAAGAGTCATCTTCCCATGTTCTTCTTGGCTTGAAAGGAATATTGTAGAATAGGCATTCGGTATACAATATCGGTGATGTGTTGTTCAAGTTAAATGCGCTTTTAGTTGAGGTAATAGTACACAGTCTGAAACTAGGCTCTTATGCGAATGCAGTAGACTATTTTAAATACAGTGCCACACCGAGGAATTAGTGCCTATATTTCCTGCAGTTTCTGAAGGTTGAACCAGAGTTTGCCTCAGAATTATGTGAGCTGAATAACAGTAGCCATCTTCCTTGTTATTACAGATGCCTCCCTCTTTAAATGAGTTTATTTTAAATAGGCCCATTTCCTTTGTTTAACTTTTAGAAGTCTCCTCTTTACATATTCCCATTTTCTTGTCCCTCTCAATGGACACATTTTCTCATGTGTGGCTACTCCATAATTGTCAGTGACTTTTGAAGTTACCGATACCATAGCAGATTATGACTGAATATTTGAATATTGTCAGGTTACTTTCGTTTAAGCTATTATAATATCAATGGTTGTGGGATTTTTTTTAATGCTATAATATTCATCCTTCTGGCTATAGGCACTGGTATGCCTAAGGGAACTTTTTATGGCCCTCTCTCTCTCTCTCTCTCTCTCTCTCTCTCTCTCTCTCTCTCTCTCTCTCTCTCTCTCTCTCTCTCTCTCTCTCTCTCTCTCTCTCTCTCTCTCTCTCTCTATCTATCTATCTATCTATCTATTTATCTATCTATCTATCTATCTATATCTCTATATCTCTTCCTCCCTCATGTCGTGCCGAATAGGCAGAACTTGCGATCTTGGCTTAAATAGCAACGCTCATCTTGCCATATAGGACAAGCGAAAATTTGTGTATGCAATAATTTCTCCAAAATCATTCTGAACCTAACGAAAAAAAATATTTCACTGTGTTTGTTTAGTATTAAATTATTGTAACCAAATCTAAAATATATTTAGTTGGGTTAGGCTAAAATAAATTGTTCTTGTTATAATAAGGTTAGGTAAGTTTTCTAAGATTCGTTTGGAGCAAAATTAAAAATTTTTACATTAACATTAATGAAAAAAATATATCTTTAAAAGTATAAGAGAAAATTTTGGAAAGGACTTAATTTTAAATGAGTTCTTGCTATTTGACCAGTTTTACATATTCGGCACGACATATATATATATATATATATATAAATATATATATATATATATATATATATATATATATATATATATATATATATATATATATATATATATATATATATATATATATATATATGTATGTATACAGGACACCCGACGCCTCAAAAATCAGAGCTCAAATTAGCAAAAAAATAGAAGAGTGTAATACTATTGGAGCTCTGAGGCTTATAACCAGTGAGGATACCATCGCTCCCAAGGACGTCAGCACGGCGCAAGCTCTGAAGGACAAACATCCACCCAGGGCTCCCAGTACCAACATTGACCTCCCTGACATCGCAGCAGGCGAAGAACATCTAACCTTACAGGATGCTGATGTGCATAAAGCTGCTATGTCATTTCCACAGGGTTCAGCAGGAGGTTTCACCGGTTTAAGGCCTCAACACTTTGAACAAATACTCAATCCAGCACTTGGTGCGGTTTCAGAGAGGCTGCTGTCTGAACTCACCAAATTTTCCAACCTGTGCCTGGCTGGCAGTGTCCCAGAGGCCATCAGACCCCTTTTCTTTGGTGCCTCAGTGTGTGCCCTCCGGAAAAAGGATGGCGGAATCAGGCCCATTGCAGTGGGTAACACCCTTCGGCACTTTGTCGCCAAGGCTGCAGTAAGAAGGATGAGTCAAGAGGCCGTTGCAATGCTGAAACCAACTCAGTTCGGTTTCGGCGTTCAACAGGGCTGTGAAGCAGCTACCCACGCAGTACGAGTATATATCAAAAACATATTTTTATTTTATTTTTTTATTATCACACTGGCCGATTCCCACCAAGGCAGGGTGGCCCGAAAAAGAAAAACTTTCACCATTATTCACTCCATCACTGTCTTGCCAGAAGGGTGCTTTACACTACAGTTTTTAAACTGCAACATTAACACCCCTCCTTCAGAGTGCAGGCACTGTACTTCCCATCTCCAGGACTCAAGTCCGGCCTGCCGGTTTCCCTGAACCCCTTCATAAATGTTACTTTGCTCACACTCCAACAGCACGTCAAGTATTAAAAACCATTCGTCTCCATTCACTCCTATCAAACACGCTCACGCACGCCTGCTGGAAGTCAAAGCCCCTCGCACACAAAACCTCCTTTACCCCCTCCCTGCAACCTTTCCTATGCCGACCCCTACCCCGCCTTCCTTCCACTACAGACTGATACACTCTTGAAGTCATTCTGTTTCGCTCCATTCTCTCTACATGTCCGAACCACCTCAACAACCCTTCCTCAGCCCTCTGGACAACAGTTTTGGTAATCCCGCACCTCCTCCTAACTTCCAAACTACGAATTCTCTGCATTATATTCACACCACACATTGCCCTCAGACATGACATCTCCACTGCCTCCAGCCTTCTCCTCGCTACAACATTCATCACCCATGCTTCACACCCATATAAGAGTGTTGGTAAAACTATACTCTCATACATTCCCCTCTTTGCATCCAAGGACAAAGTTCTTTGTCTCCACAGACTCCTAAGTGCACCACTCACCCTTTTCCCCTCATCAATTCTATGATTCACCTCATCCTTCATAGACCCATCCGCTGACACGTCCGATGAAAAAGTCTTGGTCAAACTGGACTTTGCCTACGCTTTCAGCTCAGTCAGAAGGGATGCTGCTCTCCAAGCAGATTATAGAAACTTCCCTTCCCTTTATCCCTTCATAGAATCGTGTTATAGTGTAACTTCCAAACTATTGTTTGGGGACCATTAAATTGACTCATGTGAGGGTGTGCAACAGGGGGACCCTCTCGCCCCCTTTCTATTCTGTTTGGTCATCAATGAAGTCACAGAAGCACTCTCCAGCGAGATCAATATCAGATTCATGGACGATGGTACACTAGCTGGCACAACAGAATCTCTCCTAGAGGACATCAGTAAAATTAAAGACATGGCAGAAAGCCTGGGCCTTTCTTTAAACCCCACCAAATGTGAAATAGTTTCTACCACTCAACAGATGATCCAGAATATTAGCGCCGTTTTACCAGGAGCACGAGCCATTGATCCAGCCAATAGCATTCTCCTTGGTACTCCTTTTGGGTCCAATGCCATCGAGCTGATCCTAGAAAAAAAAGTCTCAGACCTCCGGACGATGATGGAAAGCAAGATGAAAGACATTGACACACACGATGCCTTCTACCTACTCACCAGGTGCCTGTCAATCTCAAAACTTACCTACTTTCTGAGATGCTCCCCAGCCTTCAGCAGTCCAAAACTCAAGGAATATGACTCTCTCCTTAAGACCATGCTAGAGAGTGTATTGAATCTTTCCCTTGACGATGGACAGTGGTTGCAAGCCTCACTTCCGGTCAGGCTTGGAGGGCTAGGAGTACACAGATCCTGCCAGACTGCTCTACCAGCTTTCCTATCCTCTTCCATAGCATCAAACGAGTTGATAAGACAAATTCTTCCTGATGCCCTCAGTGACTCAGCAGGAATAGAAGACCCTAGCTATGCCAGTGCCATCACTGAATAGGAGACTCTTGCTGCTCCAGCACCAAACCCTAGTGCAGCACTGGCTCACAAACAGTCAAGCTACGATGGTCCGATAGCTGAAAAGGTGCTTGCTCAGGGCTGCAGCATCAGACAGGGAGATTGTCCATCTCCAGGCTGTGAGCGCACCTCACTTGCTGCCCCAATTCACACAGAATATACGTGTATTTGCGGCAAAGCGCAAGCCGACCAATACGGTCTACATGGTCTTAACTGTTCCAAAACCAAGGGCTGGCATGTAAGACACAATGAGGTCAACGACATCATTAAGAGAACCCTTGCTACAGCTGGATGCCCAGCCGAGAGGGAGCCCCGATCACTAGCAGCCAACAATACCTACAACCCAGCAAACCGCACCGACGGGATCACCATCTTTCCTTGGAAGAATGGCAAGCTCCTAGCATGGGACTATACCTGTGTGTCCACACTGGCTGACACCTATATCCATCACAGTGTGGGGCGACAGGGAGGAGCTGCTGACCACAGGGAGGAGTACAAGATCAGCAAGTACAGGGACATAAGACAACAGTATCAAAATGTTCCAGTGGGATCAGAGACATTGGGATCATGGGGAAAAAATGCCACACGTTTCCTTAAATTGGGTTCCAGACTCATCGACACCACCAGGGATCCAAGAGCAGCCACTTTCATGTTCCAGCGCCTCAGCGTCCCCTTCCAGAGGGGAAATGCTTGCTGCATACTTGGCTCGCATCCAGCCTCGGAGGAGCTAGAGGAAATTCATGATCTTTGATACATTGTGCCATTGTATTCATGTTTATGTTTCTCTGTAAATGTATTCTGTTTATTAATAAATGTTCACATAGAATATCAAATATAGGGGGTGGTAGGAGAAGAAAATATTCAAACAGCTCCGGGGAGAACCTTGAGTTTTCCCTGAGGTACGTTTATTGTCTTCTCTGAGGATGAGGGTCCCCACTCCAGCCATAGAGGTGGTAGTTCCTTATATATTTAATATACATACATATATATATATATATATATATATATATATATATATATATATATATATATATATATATATATATATATATATATATATATATATATATATATATTTCTTTCTATCTTTCAACACACCAGCCGTATCCCACCGAGGCGGGGTGGCCCAAAAGGAAAAACGAAAGTTTATCCTTTTACTTTTAGTAATTTATACAGGAGAAGGGGTTACTAGCCCCTTGCTCCCGGCATTTTAGTCGCCTCTTACAACACGCATGGCTTATGGAGGAAGAATTCTGTTCCACTTCCCCATGGAGGTAAGAGGAAATAAACAAGAACAAGAACTAGTAAGAAAATAGAAGAAAAACCCAGAGGAGTGTGTATATACTCTATGCTTGTACATGTATGTGTAGTGTGACCTAAGTGTAAGTAGAGGTAGCAAGACGTACCTGAAATCTTGCATGTTTATGAGACTGAAAAAGGACACCGGCAATACTACCATCATGTAAAACAACTACAGGCTTTTGTTTCACACCCACTTGGCAGGACGGTAGTACCTCCCTGGGTGGTTGCTGTCTACCAACCGACTACCTTGTATATATATTATATATATATATATATATATATATATATATATTATATATATATATTATATATATAATATATATATATATATATATGTATGTATATATATGTAGGAACGTAAGAACATAAGAAAGAAGGAACACTGCAGCAGGTCTGCTGGCCCATGGGAGGCAGGTCCAGTTCTCCTACCGGCTTAAGCCAATGCCCTAACCTAGTCAGGTCAGGTCACATTCACATAAGGAAGGAGCATGGCATCTGACCTAGTAGCAAAAGCCAGTCAGGTCCAACTCACACCCACCCACACCCACTCATATATTTATCTAACCTATTTTTAAAACTGCACAACGTCTTAGCTTCTATGACGTTTACTCGGGAGTTTGTTCCACTCATCCATAACTCTATTACCAAACCAGTGCTTTCCTATATCCTTCCTGAATCTAATTTTTTCCAAGTTAAAGCTATTCCTGCGAGTCCTGTCTAGACTAGATATTTCTAACACGCTATTTACATCCCCTTTATTAATTCCTGTTTCCCATTTATACACCTCAGTCATAACTCCCCCTAATTCTACGCCTTGGAAAAAAATGAAGACTACACTTAAGGGACTGATCCGAAGCCACGGTCTGATGACAAGTCGTGATATACAGAAACACGTTGCCAGCATATGGTCACCCCTTATTTAGGAGGTTTCACTTCGTTAAAAATACCTACTGGCTTTAATTTTCCACCGATTTTTTTCTACATAGGAATTGAGCTAATATTGTCCTACTGACAGCTGAGACTGTAGACGATTATCTGTTTGAGAAACAAATGATCACAAGGGCACAGATGGTCGAGAAAATGATAAATGGGGTAAATTTGCCTAAACCTAAAGAACGGAGACAGCACACTGTGAAAAGGAAGCAGCCAGATGAAACAGTGGAAATTAATCCTCGAGAGAATGAAGACGAAATGAAAGTACAGAACCCAAGCAAAACGAATATCAACAACAGTATGATAGAGGAATTTAAAGTTAATGGAATAATCAAACCACAAACGAGCTGTACAACGGAACCGACCATCACAGTGTGTGATGGCCAAGACAACCCTACATCAGAAAAACGCAGAGACAGCGAAAGAACAGAAAAAAAACAAGAGACGACCTTCCTTTCTCCATATACGGGCGTCAAGATAAAGAACCTAAGTTAGGAGGCTATCTGGGTGATGAAGTACATCCTCCTGATAGTGTCCTACTTGAGCAAGGGGCAGAGGAAGCGACCAAGGGGACCTGGCTGAGAAGCAGCTGAACCAGAGCAGTTAGGAGCCCACACAAGTACTTTAAGGGGGCTTTGTCTGCGATCAACAGCACTGACACTAATGATGGGACCTAACCTACAAGATGACTGGAGGCCCAGGAAGATCCTGAACAGAAAGGAAAGCAAAGTAATTGCACTTTTAAGACACCAGTATAGAGAATTAGACAGTTTTTACAATAAACCTAGGTACTTACAGGACTGTGAAAAAGCGGGTGTTGTACAAGACATACGGCAAAAGACACTTATGTTAGCTAGCATGCCTGACACTTGCCCTTACCCTGACTGCTATTAACGACGATGAATGCAGAAGTAGAGGTTCTTTACAAATCTTTAGCGGTCATACAAGCGTTAGGGATGACAGTAGCACTAGAACACATAACTGATAAAATTAACGCAATAAAAAACCTTTTTGTGAAAGAATTTGGGGAAGACACGGCAAAAGATATTTTCACCTCAGCTTTAGATTTTAACAGACATCCTTGGAAAAGATCAGCTAACACTCCAGCACTGACATAACTAGGAAACGCAGATAAATGCCTACCATAGGGGACAAACACACTAGATGCTCTCCTGGAACAATGGAAAGAAGTGCTTGACATCGACAAGGGAGATAACATGAAATGGGAAGAAACAAGAAACAGAAATGAAAAAAACAGAAAAAACACAAGCTCAGGCAGACAACCTAGGAGAAACTAGTAGAAAACCTGGAACCAGAAATATTGTTGGTAAAAGAGACTGAGAACCGAGTAGAAGCAAAAACAGAAGACAAACGGAAATCAAAAATCTAATACTAACCCTAAAGACCTTAGTAGAGAAACTGGAAACCAACAACGAGAAGGTGACTCCAAAACAGAATGACGTAAACACGAATAACTTGAAAGCACCGCCAAACGAACCAACTGATAAAAAAATATGTCAAGAATTGCAACAAAAATTTGAGAAATACATCGAAGGACAGGCCTTTACTTAGAACTAATTTCTCCCTATTTGTGAGTGGAACCTCTGAAATAACAAGATCTATCACGTCATGTAGTTTCGGTAATTTGTATGATAATTTGTTTGGTAGCCTCCCTCCTCATTCCACTGGTAATGATGTGTGTGCTGTGGTTTCCACATTCCGTTCCATTGGTCCTCCTTCGCTGTACTGGTGGTTTATTGGTGGGTGAAAAAAATTATTGTTGTTTTTATATCTTTGGTATTCCATGTTATAGTTGTAGTTTCCTTTGTATTTGTAGTTCTGTGGGTTATTATAGTTAATCTTATAGTATGGTAACGGATATTATTATAAGAAACCATACTGTAAGATTAACTATAATAACCCACAGAACTACAAATACAAAGGAAACTACAACTATAACATGGAATACCAAAGATATAAAAACAACAATATTTTTTTTCACCCACCAATAAACCACCAGTACAGCGAAGGAGGACCAATGGAACGGAATGTGGAAACCACAGCACACACATCCTTACCAGAGGAACGGGGAGGGAGGCTACCAAACAAATTATCATACAAATTACCGAAACTACATGACATGATAGATCTTGTTATTTCAGAAGTTCCACTCACAAATAGGGAGAAATTAGTTCTAAGCAAGGGCCTGTCCTTCGTCCCAGCCCTCCCTCCCTCCACCTAGAAAAGGGACAAGAACAGAACGGAGATCCTAACAAACTTAGAAAAACAAGTAAACAGAGACTTTGAAAGAGCCTTCCTAACAGACATAACGGGAGAAAGAAGGAGAAACGAAAGAAGAGAAGGCTATACCACATCGGAAAAATATATGAAACAACCGACGGAGGAGACCGAAGTAGGTATGAAGCTTCCAGGATTTAGGAACAAGATTAACGAGATTAGCCAAGTACCAGAGACGAAGAAACCAACTAGGTACAGACCGAACCTGAAAGCCAGAGACAGAGCCAGCCTGAGAGACCTGGAGAGCAGAGAAGATATAGTAATCTCTGACGCGGACAAGGGTTCAGAGATATTGGTGTTCAAAGCATCAAACTATATTAAAGCAGGAATTAAAAATGTGAATAACAGAGAAACCTATACAGAACTAACAGAACCAGAACACACTTTTCAAGAGATCAAGAATAAAAGTAAAGAATTGATTATAGACTTGAACAGCAACAAAAGGGAAAAAGGGGTAATGACGGTAGTATTCAGGGATTCATTACTTAGCTTTAGGTCTAAAATCCCTAATATGTATTTTTTTTTTCTCCCTAAGACACACTAGGAAATGGACACAGAGACCGATACAATCAGGTTGCGTGGCACCAACAAGACCAGTGGACAAGCTGACGACAGCCTTACTGATGCCACTGCTGGATCTACTACCGGACAGAGTCAAAGACACCACCCATTTCCTAACTGAAGTCTAGAAAATTAGGAAGAAAGTGGGACGAGCCCCAACGAGTTTGAGGCTGGTCTTGATAGACATCGAATTCCTGTACCTGTCCATCCCACAGAAAAAAGGGACTACGGTGGTAGTGGAATTCTACAGAGAAAACTTGGACAAGATTAGTGGGAAACTGGAAGCTCTGGGGATCAAAAGACCACCACAAAGTAATATGATACAGAATTCTTTGCTGCATATTATGGAAGACACCATTCTCAAATTCAACAACAAGGTATACAGGCAGAAAACAGGGACAGTGATTGGTGCTTCAGTAAGCGTAGCAGTAGCGGAAATTTTTGTACACTGTGTTAGAAAGAGAGAGAGAGAAAGCGGGACCCCATACAGTGACATACCTCAGGTACATTGATGACATATTTTGCGTTGTGACTGGAGGAGAAGGACAAGTGGAAGAGCTTAGAGCATGGGCACGGCAACAGCGAATTACCATTCCTAGACACAGTAATATACCTGAATGAGAACCGAGAAATACATAGCAAAACTTACTACAAACCGGGGAATGCACACCAATACTTGCTATGGATTTCTTCTCATCCTAGAGCACTCAAACAGTCACTGCCATATTTCCTAGCACTTAGGATTAAACGGACTTGTAGCGAAAACTCTTGCTATGAAGCCTTCCTGCAAGAAAGGTGGACATTTTTCAGATTGATGAACTACCCAGAAGATAGCCTGAGGCTGGCGGAACAGAAACTCAAGACAGTGAGCAGGGAACAAATTTTAACACGAAGAAACAAGAAATTAAACATGTTGAACATACTTCCATCCCTCTACAGCTCAGCCCTCTTTGTAGATATGGAGACACAATTGAGGGAATTGTGGACTTGGATAAATAGTGAGTTTAAGGGAGCATCATGGATGGAACACTTCCCAAGGAAACCACCGATGATGGCGTGGAGAAAAGACAAATCACTGAGAGACCGTCTAGTGAGGGCGGAATTCCACAAGAAAGAAGAAGCGGTTACAAGAGATTCTGAAACACTCAAGGACAGGCACACACCTTGCCTTCTGTAACAAAGACAGGAACGTGAGAGAGAGCATTTTTTTTCCAGGAGCTGGTGTTGGCGGCATAGTCAACAGACTGGATAATATCATGTCAGGTAATGGGAACAAACCCATTATCTGCCTCAGTGTGGTGGAAACGATATTGGAAACATGAGCTACTAAATAAGTAGCATTTTGCAATGAATGGATGTCTAGGGTAATTGGTGTAAATTGATGGCTAGGCATGTAATGCAAAGAACTTGCAATCCCTTTCATTGACAAATGGGACAATTTCTATGGCAAACTTGATATGTATGCAATGGATGGGTGCTTCTCTCTGGGGCAAGGATGGTAACGTTAGCCAACTCTGTCAAGGGGACCGTTGCTGAGTTATCTAGGTTAAAATGTTCCAAGACAGAGGTACGTGTCTATGTTGAAAATAAATAGGTTACAGTACGATGGATATATACGGCAAAAGTTGCAAGGATATCTCAAGGATATGTTTAAAAGACATTGTTCATCATGAAGTTTCTAATAAATTAATTGGAACTGATCAACAAACATAATGAGTCGGTAAAGAGAGATAAAATTAATTGAATGTACAGGAAGCATAGATTTTATTGCTATAACACAGACCTGGTTCAACCTAAATGCCTTCTAAATCCCACATACAAAGCTATAAATTATTTTACACCGATAGGGTCAATAGGAAGGGTGGTGGAGTAACGATATATGTCAGAGATGATTCAAACTGTTGCATTAGACAAGATATAAAATTAGAGGCGATGGACACTAAATCAGTTTGGCTACAGTTTCTGTAGGGATGTGAAAAATTAATCCTGGGTGTGATTTACAGTAGCCAAACCTTGATAAGAAAAGCGGTAAACTTCATAAGGCGTCTAGAAACGAAAATCTGTTATTGAGTGAGTTTTATTTTAGACAGATTGTGTTAAAGAGGAAATCTTAAAGGCAGCCAGGGGCTGCCTTCAAGAGGGAGCTGGACAGATACTTAACGTTAGTGCCAGATCAAGCGGGCTGTGGTTCGAATGTTGGACTACGTGCCGCCAGCAGTAACAGCCTGGTTGATCAGACCCTGATCCACCGGGAGGCCTAGTCGTGGACCTGGCCACGGGGGCGTTGATTCCCGGAATACCCTCCAGGTAGTTATACCATCCAAGATACTTTTTTAAAAACAGTTTCTGAGAGAAACAAGTTGAGGAGAGAAGCTCTTTCACTTGGATCTTCCCAACAAGGAATCACTAAGTAACATTGAGATTAATGATGAGTTTGGGGGAAAATTATCAAAACTCACACTGTTTCTATATATCATAGAATTAACTTCATAACTGCAACCATGTCAATGTCCCTGACTTCCGCTTTTCGATTTCATAGGACTGAGAAATTACCCGAGAGGGCAGAGCAGGTGTGGTCTGACTGGTCAATATTCTTGAGTAAGTTACTTGCTGATGGTTACCAGTTTGACATTTTTCATAGAATAGTTCAAGTCACTCACGCTTTTTATGTTCCATATATGGAAATTACATTAAATAAAAATGACTCTAAATGGATAGGTTATAGAACAAAACATATCGTAGTTCATAAGAGAGACATTTACAAGAAGAAACACAAGGGAAGAGGGACACTGTAGATATTAATATATTCAAGTAAAATAAGAAATTAAAAAAAAAAGGGATTGAGAGAAGCCAAAAGTTAAAGTCGCAAAAGATTCAAGGATTAACCCAAAAAGATTTCTTTCAGGTTTATGGGATTAAAACTTCCTCTGGTCAGCTCACTGACAGTGACGAAGAAATGTGAACAATCTTTAACACTTATTTCCTCTCAATTTTTTATGAAGGAAGATGCTAGAGAAATTCTAGATCAGGACGAAAATCATTTTTGCATGATCAAACTCACATATAATATGACTCTCAAATAAATATATAGATCAAAACCTAACAAATCCCCGTGCCTTGATGAACTGATCCAAGGTTTATAAAGCATTGTAAGGAGAAAGTTAGCATTGACCAGTCTTTCCAACATAACAATACAAACTTGGTGGCCCGGTGGCCTGGTGGCTAAAGCTCCCGCTTCACACACGGAGGGCCCGGGTTCGATTCCCGGCGGGTGGAAACATTTCGACACGTTTATTTACACCTGTTGTCCTGTTCACCTAGCAGCAAATAGGTACCTGGGTGTTAGTCGACTGGTGTGGGTCGCATCCTGGGGGACAAGATTAAGGACCCCAATGGAAATAAGTTAGACAGTCCTCGATGACGCACTGACTTTCATGGGTTATCCTGGGTGACTAATCCTCAGGGGTTAAAAATCCGAACGAAATCTTATCTTATCTTAACTGGCATAGTGTCTGATAAGTGGAAAATGGCAAATGCAATATCTGTCTGCAAAGAAGGAGACAGTTACATAACTTCGAATTGTAGGCCAATTTGCTTACCCTCCATTATGGAAAAAATATCAAATCAATAATTGCCAAGCAATTTGAAGCCAACTTGAAAGACATAAGTTGATCAATAAATCTCAGCGAGGTTTTATCAAGGGTCGTTCCTGCCTTCCAATTTACTTTTTTTCACTAAGGTATTTGAGGAGGTCGCTCGTGGTAATGAATATGATGTTGCAAATATGGATTTTGGAGATTGTTGAGGAAAGTAGAGTCAAAAGGAATAAAAAAAAATCCTGGATAAAGGCGTGGCTTGTATAAATGGGGGAGATATCGGAGTGGGGATGCGTCACAAGCGGTGTTTCACTGGGGTCAGTGTAGGGCCCTTTGTTATTCACAGTATACTTGAAACGACATAGATAAGGAAATGAACACAGATATAAGCAAGTTTGCTGATGACACAGTATTTCAAAATGGACATAAATGTGCTGGAAAACATACAGAGAAGGATGACAAAGTCGATCCCATGCATCAGAAATCTTTTTAACGAGGATAAACTGAGGACAATGAATCTGTACTCTTCAGAAAGGCGTAGAATTAGAGGGATATAATTCAGGTGTACAAATAGAAAACAGGAATAAATAAAAGGGATTTAATTAACTTTCTAAAAATATCTAACCAAGACAGGACTCGCAGCAATGGGCTCAGTATAGAAAAGCTGAGACAGAAAAGAGAAAGGAAAGCATTGGTTTCGTAATAAAGTTATGGATGATTAGAACAAACTCCAAAATAGCATCATTGAAGCTAAAATCTTGTATAGCTTTAAAACTGGTTAGACATGTATGAATTACCTCCCCCCCCCCCCCCGTATACTCCTGACCTTAATTGTAGGCGAACTGCTAAAGTCAATTATTGCTAATATTATAGGAAGTCATCTTGATTAGCATAACTTGATCTATGATACTCAGCGCGGATTCACGAGGGGCCATTCCTGCCTAGCAAATTTGCTAGCATCAGTAGAGCATTTGAGGCTGTTGATTATGACAAAGAATTTGATATTATTTATTCGAAATTTAGTGAAGCTTTTGATGGAGTACCACAAAAAAGACTGTTAGGGAAAGGGCAGGGGAAAAGTCCTGTCATGGCTCACTAACAGGAAGCAGAGACTGTGCATAAATATGCTAAAATCTGAGTGAGGGCTTGTACCAGTCAGGATTCCACAGAGATCAGTTTTAGGCCAATTGTTGTTCATAACATTCATCAACGATCTTGAAGAGGGAGTAACTTGTAAAATGAGCAAATTCGATGATGACACGAAAATAGCCAGGGAATTGAATTTAGAGGAACATGTCACTAAACTTTAGGAGGATTTAAATAAACTCAAGTCGTGGTCAGAAATTTGGTACATACAATTCAATGTAGATAAATGAAAAGTCCTGAAGGTCTGGAATATACATAACCCTAGTGCTTATGAACTAAACAGTGTAGAACTTGGCTATACGTAATGCGAAAAAGACTTGGGATTTATTGTAAGCAGGAACCTGAAACCAAATGTGGTGACATGGACTTGCTTTTGTGAAGAAGTGATTAATGTGCTTTCCATTCTTACCTTACTGATATTGTGATGATGGATTCCATCCACTACGAGCAGCTGTATCTTCACCTTAAGGAAGAGTTAATGGAAGCAAGAAGAGAAATACAGCATTTGAAAGATATGTGCAACATATCTTCGTCGATGATCTGACTAATGACTGGATTCCAGTTGGAATTGATGAGACGAAGTTCAAGCTAAAAAAGGTCCAAGAGACTGCTGTGAAGACCAGCAACTCTTTTTTCCTTGTTATTAGACTAATGTGAATCGACTATCAGGTCCTTCCAACGAAGACCATTCCAACTATGGCCAATGTTAACGACACAGCGAAGCCCTCCAGTGAAAAATCCCTGTGAAGACTATCCCTACAAAGACCGTTGAGAGCGTCACTACAAACACTGCCAGTGAAGATAAGAACATTGTTTAAGATGGTGACAGTCAGGTTAAGTTTAAGGATAGGGATGGCCTTTTGTCTTACAGATAGGAAAAGGAGGCAGAAGGTGTTTTCCTGGGGCCGGGAAAGAGAATATCATTAGCCGTCTGCACGACACCATAAGAAGCAATGGTAGCAATCTTATGCCTTCGAATATTGCTGCTGGAAGGAACAATGTTGGAAGGCATTGGAGTGTGCACCTGATTAGCAGGTATAGGTCAGTGATATACATAATTAGGAAGAAGGGAGGGAGCCCTGTAGTACGTGGCAATTTGCCAAGGAGAAGAGTTGGAAATAAATGGTTTTCCATGGCAGTTGGTGTTAATTACTGGTTGGATAAACAGTTTAAGTACAGTCCAATACCATTTATGGAGATTTGGAATCTTGTCTATGGCAGAAATAATATGTATGCCAGGGATGGGGTTCACTTATTTAGGTCTGGGATGGGGGAACTGGCCAGTGCTGAGGCGGGAGCTGTTAGGGCTTAAAACTAGAAATAATTGGTGGTATGGATTTTTGTGGGAGAAAAGAGCAGGGCGAATTCTCAGTGTAGCATATCGTTTGTTATAGGGAAACCAGTTATAGGCAGAATGAGGTAGACTTATTGGTGACTACTGGAAATCCAGTGGAACTAGTTGATAAGGACAGTAGTATAGATAGTGGAACAGGAGGAAAAAATAGTGAAGAAAAAGAGTAGATAGCGTTTCTAAATACTTATTATACAAATAGTCATAGCACTAGAAACAAGACTGACGAGTTGAGATTTGTTGCAAGTGCGGGTAATACTGACGTATTTGTCATAACTGAGACGTGCTTTAATAGGAAGAATAGGGACAGGCCTGCTTAATGTCACATTCAGGGCTTTAAATTATTCCATGTTGGCAGAAATAATGGGAAGGGATGTCGGGTGGCGTTATATGTTAGAGAACCCTTATATTGCTGCATAAAAGCGGGTATTAAAACTGAAAGAACACATACTGAGTCGGTGTAGAATTTTCGGAAGGGCATGAAAAATTAATTTTAGGCTTTATTTACCCTACCTAAAATTGGATAAGAATCAACGAAGACTAATTTGGGAGGAAACTGTTAACGCTACAAGGTAAGATAACTTAGTAATTTTAGGAGACTTAAATTTTAGTCAAATGAATTGGAATTCATTGACGGGGAATCTTAAGCCAAGCTAGTTCCTGGAGGAAGTTCAAGATTATTCTTTGGAGAAGTTTATGACAGAACCAACGAGTGGAAATAAACAGCTTGATGTGCTTCTGGATAACAAGTCGATCACTTTTAGTATCGACTGGAAGTATGACAGTATAATTCAATAACAGTACTTGGAGAACTATCATCTGTAGACTGGGGTATCGAAGAGAACTATCAACATGACAGTTTTCTAAACACTATACACGCTGTCCAAAGAACTTTCATTCTGTTTTGAGAAATGAGATCAAGTAGAAATGATCCGAAATGGACGAATAGACTCAAACATCTTTTAAGGTAGAAGAAAGGAATTTACAGGCGTATCAAAAATGTGAGGAGAATCCCATGAATTAGTTTACTCACATTAAGATGGAAAATAAAAAATGGATAAGAAAAGCTAAACGGGTATAAAGAGCAAAGGTTAGAAAAGAGTTAGGTCCTCTTAAAACTAAGTCCAGACAGTTTACTGACAAGGAGAATGAATTGTGCTCGATTTTTATTAATGATTTACTCTCAGTTTTTACATAAGAAGAAACTAACGATAGTACAGTAATTGATTTTTATAGTGGGCCTGAAGAAAATAAATTATTTAATATCACAGTAACTAAGGATATGGTAATCAGACTGACTGACCGATTAAAGCAAAATAAATCCCAGGGCCCCTTTTTCAAGTGTTCCTAAGTGGTCCAAAATGGAGCTTTGTGAACCATTAAATAAGAGTTTCATATATCTCTTCAAAGAGGTGTAGTCTTTCATATGTGGAAGATGGCTATTGTAATTCCTCTTTTTAAAGCAGGGGACAAGTCGTTACCGTCAAATTACCGCCCAAGAAGTCTGACCTTAATTGTAGGGAAATTACTGGAGTCAGTTATAGTTTATATCATAATTTGATCTATGACTGTCAGCATGGATTCACATGGGGCCGTTCCTGCCTAACTAATTTGCTGACTTCAGTAAATCCTTTGATCGGTTGGTCATGATAAAGAATACTGTATTATTCATTTGGATTTTAGAAAAGATTTTGATAAAGTACTACACTAAAGAGTTGTAAAGAAAATGGCAGAACATGGTACTGGGGAAAGAGCCCTGTTATGGATTGAGGCATAGCTCACCAACAGGAAGCAGACTATATAAATGGGGTGAAATCTGATCAGGGATCAGTCATAAGTGGCGTTCCACAAGGGTCGGTTTTAAGCCCATTGTTGTTAATAATTTACATTAATGACCTAGATGAGAGAATAACAAGTGATATGGGCAAATTTGTTGACAATACAAAAATAGGCAGGATTATTGATTCAGAGGAAGATGCCACCGTGCTTCAGGATTGTTTAGACAAGCTCATGTTGTGGTCTCAAAAGAAGCAAATACATTTCAGTGTGGACAAATGTAAAGGTCTGAAGCTCGGGAATATAAATAATCCTTCCACTTATAAACTAAATAATATACAGCTTGATAATACAGAATGCAAAAAAGACTTGGGAGTTATGGGAAGAAAGACCATGCAGCCAAAAGAGTAATACCTAAATGCACGTAATAAAGGAAACAAATTACTGGGATTTATACCAAGAGGTATGAGCAACAGAGGTTATACTACATCTCTGGGTTAGAAAGACTAGAATATATTTAATAGAAAACGTTTCGGTCATGTGCCCATTGATCACTTCTAACATAGAGATTAGAAAGACAGTATGTACAGATGGAGAGTAAGGAGTAAGGTGTGAGTGTGACACATGGTGACCTAAAGAAGGTCATATTGGGATTGGGACAGGAAAACAATGAGATCACGTGTATCCTGTGTTGATAGGTATGTGGTGCTTTCCCTGGTTGAATATCATGTATGCTTATGCTTTTTAATTTATCAAGTTTCCAATATTGTGTTCCATGCAGTCGATGACGACGATTAGCGCGGCTTCCAGACATCGGCCACGCTAGCTGAAGATTTGTCTGTAAAAACTTGCATTTGTGGTCACAGTGGTGCATGTGCTAACCTTCCTATGTTGTATATATATGCCTAGTTGGATGAATCTTATTGTAGCCAGCTGGCTCAATGGCTAACCCGTCGGTCTGGAGTTTTATGACTCTTATCGCGGTTTCTAACCCTACCCGTGGTATTGTTTGTTTGCAATCGTGTCATTACAATTTCGTGAGTCATGTACTCAGGATACCTATAGGCGGAGAGTGAGGTGCGAGTGACTTAGGGTGACCTGAAGAATGTCATGTATGCTAATTTTTTTTTTTAAGTTTTTTAAGTTTCTAGTATTAAGTTCGAGGGTGTCGGTGACGGCGATTAGCTCGGCTTACAGACATAGTCGGCGTCTAAGATCTTGTTCGGTGAAGACGAGCTTTGCCTTATCCGAATTCGTCAGATGTCCCGTAGAGTCCCTGTGGAGGACATAGGTTCACCCTAAGTCGTCTCTATTGCTGGCGTTTTGATGTTCGTTAATTTAAGGAGGACTGAAAGACTTCTGCCTGTCTCTCCTGCATATTTCCAAGGAATAGAGTAAACGACCACTGTGGAAGTTTTAGGTTTGGAGCTACGTTTTACAGTTAGGTATTTGATAGATAACGTGTTTTTCGTTGAAACATTTATGTTGCTCTTAGTAAATACCTGGCGAGTATTTGTGGCAACATCACTATTATGAACTAGTTAGAGGATTGTTCCATGGATTTGTTGAGAATATCTTTTGCCTTGAGTCTGCAAACGCGGATGAAGAAAGTGAAGAGGTGTTAAGGTGGAAAGTGAAGACGTGTTAAGGCTTATGTTATCTAGACACAATCTTCTTAATTAAAGGAAGCAAGGGTAGGTGAAAAACTCTCTCAAGAAGAAGCCAATAAGGACACCTCTTTTATTGCAGGCGTTGGTAGGTTTCCTGTACACTTCAAAGAGCACTTACCAACGAGGACGATCCTTTACACTTCTGTCTGCACCAAGACACAATAAACTGTAAAGAGAAGTTTGTCACTGCCGGGAGACCTGCACATTTAGACGTCGAGGAAAGGAAGTTTATACTTTTTTAGAGTTCAAATGAAAACTTTACTGATGTCTCGACAGCATTGATCTTGTTGAGAAGAGCCTGGATGTTGAAACGTTCTGGACAGAAAACAATGTATCTTCACCGTATCTTAGCCAGAAAATGGTGGTGGGAATTTGGGTTCTGAATTTCTTGGTGGTCTCTTGGTTCTTCATGAAGAGGTTGGCAAGCACAGCACCGAGCGAGCTGCCCATTGCCATCCCAAAGCTTTGTTTGTAACAGTTGTCCTGATATTTGAAGATGAAAAAATACAGAGATCCACTAGGCTGATGAAATCCAGAAGAGGTAATGGGAGGTCGTGGTTATCGGTGAGCCTCTGTCTCAAAATATTTATTGCAGCATCAGTAGGCTGTGACATCGAAAGAAACCTTGCTTTTATTTTTGACATTCGGGTTAAAAATCCAAGAGAGAAGGTCACCTGAGTGTTTGAGGTGGGCCTGGCTGATGGTGCCTAAAAGTGTTCAGAGGTATTTGACAGGTGGTCAGCTAAACCGTGGGGTGCGCTCCCTGTGTCCAGAGTGATAGGACGTAGTAGGATGCCAAGGTTATCTATCTTAGGAAGGCCATAAATGCGTGCTGCCTTTGGTTGACTTCATAAAATTTCAGTAGTTTCTTGCCTTGTTTTGTTTGCGAAAGATGTTATCGGCCTTATAAAGAAAAGTTTCCATGTTTGAAGTAATAGTGATTCTGAAACAGACTGGTATTTGTTGCCATCACTGAGGAGATTCAAAACTTTATTGTTATAGTCGACAGTGTTGAGTAACACCACACCTTCTCCTTTGTCAGGGGTGGTAAAGATGTTAACTAAGCCCCTGTGTGCTTGAATGTATTTTCTGGGAATGACCGGTCTTTAAGGCTTAGTAACCGCAGCAGTCATAATTCCTTGAACGATGCCTTTATGAAACTTGAAGCTCCCAAAAGGCTGGTCCTTGGTTATCATGTCCAGGAGAAGGTGTTTCTTATTGATGCTGGTAGTAAACTTTAGTCCAAGGCTGATGGCCTTCGTCTCGGTGACGGTTAGTGTGTTGGAAGATAAGTTATCAGGACGACAGCTACAAACAAAGCTTTAGTATGGCACTGATCAGCCCTCTCAGTACTGTGCACGACACTCATCATGGAGAACCTAGAGACAAAAAAACTGAGCACTTTCATTCCCAGCACCGTTTCCTGGTTAAGATATGTTGACGATATATTATTGATTATTGTTTTTTCTGACCGAGACGTTTCAATATCCAGGACCTCCTCAACATGATCAGTGCTGTCATGCCATCAATAATAATTACATTTGAATTGGAAAAAGATAGTAAACTTCCTTTCCTCTACGTCCTCTGGGACAGGTCTCCCGACATTAACAAACTTCTCTTCAAAGTGAATAGAAACCCTATCAACATGGAAGATCTTGTACACTTCTATTCGCATGAATAGGCCAGTACTAAATAATAATAATAATAATAATAATAATAATAATAATAATAATAATAATAATAATAATAATAATAATAATAATAATAATAATAATAATAATATCTTTGTACAAGTACATGAAGAGGTGCTCTTATTGACTTTTTGACTTTAGCGTCTCCAGCCTTTGTTTCCTTGAAGAAGAACGTTGCTACATAACACAGTGTTATATAGGCTATTCCCAACTTGTTTCCGTGTGACTGGTGGTGACAGACTCCTCTGTTCGGTCTCATAATTTCAACTCTCTTGAATCTTACCTAGAGGAAGGTTGCTGTATTTAATGGAGTGCGAACACGCCATTTTGCCATTTTTAATTTCGAATTTGTAAAGCATTTTACAATTGTGCATTATTTTGCCCCTCATCAAAGGAACTGTATTTATTATCTTCTTGAGTGAACCGAATTGGAATGCCTCCCATTCCACAGGCGCTACATGACTACTATGAGTTGAGGGCTTCTCTGATTAAAATATAACGCTTGTGAAAGGCTTCAGTCTTTAGTGGCTGATGTATCGTATGAAATGGATAGAACTTGTTATGGGCTTTCGCTGTGTAGTCACAAATTTTGTTGGATTTGGTGCTATAATTGGAAAATGCATATTGTCGTCAGCTTTAAACTTTTAGTGCCGATGTATTTTCCTCAAAAGCAGCAATTTCTTGATGTTGTGTACGTTATCAGATGCCATTTAAAAGTGGCACTCAAGTGCTCCTCGACTTTATTTTTCATAAAGCATACCACGGGTGGGATTTGAACCAGCGGTCAGAGAGTCTCAAAACTCCAGACCGTCGCGTTCAAATCCAGCCCGTGGTATGGTTTGCTTGCAATCGTGTCATTACGATTTCGTGAGTCAAGTTATTTTTCATATATTGAGCTCCTTATGGCACCTGGGCTGCATCTTTGTCCTTTCCTCTTCTGTATTAGCTGATTTACAAATGTTTATTCGTGTTTAACTATTTCCTGAAAACTTAGGTTTTCTTTCCAGCTGACGGGTCCCTCATTTTTGGACACTGTGTTTGTTAGGGACATTCTTTTCAGTCCTCTAACTGCTGCTACACTGATGATGGTACACCGCATAAGGCTGCTAGATGGACAAACACATTTTTAAGATGGCACTGTTCTAGCACGCTGCCAAGCTCTTGTTAGACGGTCTAAATCATGTGCTCTTTTTTATTACGTTTACCCTTTTATCTACAGCACAAAAGGCGTTCTTGAAAATTAAATCAGCTTGTAAGGAGAGAAGGGTGGTTTGTAATTCTGAATATGTCTGTTTCTGAGATATACCTTGCAATATTCATGTCGACACTGCACATGAACACATTGCCCTGCAACAGTCTTCAGATTGTCTCCACGTTGCTCACTGCCTCTCCTAACACCATCGATACACTTCAGATGCAACACCACAGTCTGCTCTCCATCAATAGTTAAACCTGTCCATCAATAGTTTAACCTCTCCATCAATAGTTAAACCTAACCATCAACAGTTTAACGTCTCCATCAATAGTTAAACCTGTTCATCAATAGTTTAACCTCTCCATCAATAGTTAAACCTAACCATCAACAGTTTAACGTCTCCATCAATAGTTAAACCTGTTCATCAATAGTTTAACCTCTCAATCAATAGTTAAACCTGTTCATCAATAGTGTAACCTCTCCATCAGTAGTTAAACCTGTTCATCAATAGTTAAACCTGTTCATCAATAGTTTAACCTCTCCATCAATAGTTAAACCTGTTCATCAATAGTTTAACCTCTCCATCAATAGTTAAACCTGTTCGTCAATAGTGTAACCTCTCCATCAATTGTTAAACCTGTTCATCAATAGTTAAACCTGTTCATCAATAGTTAAACCTGTTCATCAATAGTTAAACATGTTCATCAATAGTTAAACCTGTTCATCAATAGTTAAAGCTGTTCATCAATAGTTAAACCTGTTCATCAATAGTTAAACCTGTTCATCAATAGTTAAACCTGTTCATCAATAGTTAAACCTGTTCATCAATAGTTAAACCTGTTCATCAATAGTTAAACCTGTTCATCAATAGTTAAACCTGTTCATCAATAGTTAAACCTGTTCATCAATAGTTAAACCTGTTCATCAATAGTTAAACCTGTTCATCAATAGTTAAACCTGTTCATCAATAGTTAAACCTGTTCATCAATAGTTAAACCTGTTCATCAATAGTTAAACCTGTTCATCAATAGTTAAACCTGTTCATCAATAGTTAAACCTGTTCATCAATAGTAAAACCTGTTCATCAATAGTTAAAGCTGTTCATCAATAGTTAAACCTGTTCATCAATAGTAAAACCTGTTCATCAATAGTTAAACCTGTTCATCAATAGTTAAACATGTTCATCAATAGTTAAACCTGTTCATCAATAGTTAAACCTGTTCATCAATAGTTAAACCTGTTCATCAATAGTTAAACCTGTTCATCAATAGTTAAACCTGTTCATCAATAGTTAAACCTGTTCATCAATAGTTAAACCTGTTCATCAATAGTTAAACCTGTTCATCAATAGTTAAACCTGTTCATCAATAGTTTAACCTCTCCATCAATAGTTAAACCTAACCATCAACAGTTTAACGTCTCCATCAATAGTTAAACCTGTTCATCAATAGTTAAACCTGTTCATCAATAGTTTAACCTCTCCATCAATAGTTAAACCTGTTCATCAATAGTTTAACCTCTCCATCAATAGTTAAACCTGTTCATCAATAGTTAAACCTGTTCATCAATAGTTTAACCTCTCCATCAATAGTTAAACCTGTTCATCAATAGTTTAACCTCTCCATTAATAGTTAAACCTGTTCATCAATAGTTTAACCTCTCCATCAATAGTTAAACCTGTTCATCAATAGTTAAACCTGTTCATCAATAGTTAAACCTGTTCATCAATAGTTAAACATGTTCATCAATAGTTAAACCTGTTCATCAATAGTTAAAGCTGTTCATCAATAGTTAAACCTGTTCATCAATAGTTAAACCTGTTCATCAATAGTTAAACCTGTTCATCAATAGTTAAACCTGTTCATCAATAGTTAAACCTGTTCATCAATAGTTAAACCTGTTCATCAATAGTTAAACCTGTTCATCAATAGTTAAACCTGTTCATCAATAGTTAAACCTGTTCATCAATAGTTAAACCTGTTCATCAATAGTTAAACCTGTTCATCAATAGTTAAACCTGTTCATCAATAGTTAAACCTGTTCATCAATAGTTAAACCTGTTCATCAATAGTTAAACCTGTTCATCAATAGTTAAACCTGTTCATCAATAGTAAAACCTGTTCATCAATAGTTAAAGCTGTTCATCAATAGTTAAACCTGTTCATCAATAGTAAAACCTGTTCATCAATAGTTAAACCTGTTCATCAATAGTTAAACATGTTCATCAATAGTTAAACCTGTTCATCAATAGTTAAACCTGTTCATCAATAGTTAAACCTGTTCATCAATAGTTAAACCTGTTCATCAATAGTTAAACCTGTTCATCAATAGTTAAACCTGTTCATCAATAGTTAAACCTGTTCATCAATAGTTAAACCTGTTCATCAATAGTTAAACCTGTTCATCAATAGTTAAACCTGTTCATCAATAGTTAAACCTGTTCATCAATAGTTAAACCCTGTCTGGCTGTGCCAAGACACACTCAGACAGCGTTACCCGTAATATTAAAAATTTAAAAGTTAACAGCAGTATTTTTCACTTTTTTTAATTGCCAAAAATTTATTTGATGACAAATTATGCAATAATAATACATTTATATCGTAAATATAAATACATCATGGTGGAATTTGAGGTGAAAATGATGATAATCTTTGAAAAGATGAAAAAAAAGGCCAAAATTTAACATTCACGGAAAAAAAAAAACATAAAGTAAATTAAAAGTTCCAGAAAATGTATGATTATTTTTGTAAAACTTGTATTGTGATGCCCCAGATACGAGCCTAAACATTTAATGTTAAAGCAACATTAAGGTCTCTTGTTCAACCTCCCGCCTCAACTTGGTGTTTCTTCATATTTATTTTCTTGTGTTGTTGCAAAATATTAAATACGTACATTTGAGCTTTATTTCTGCATAAAGAATTAGTTTTTTCATGATAAAATTAACATTTTGCATTGAAGATGCAATGATTTGTATCTTATACTCAGTCAAAATGAAAATATGTTCCGGAATTATGATATTCAGCCCCATATTTATTTATGCGAATTAGGAATATTTTCCACATGTGGATTTCTTACGACTTTTAATATGGTGTTATGGAGACTATAAAGAAATGTAGCAAAATATATATTATTATATATTCTGTTTCAGTTCTGAATTTTGATTAACAAATGAGCTAGAATAACTACTTATGGCAGTACTAATTAATGAAGATAGAGTACATTTATTTATATGCAAATGACATGTGTATGGCATAACCCTTTCATAAATTTCTCTTTGTAGCTCTTGACGGCACTGGATTATTATTATAATCAAGGAGAAGCGCTAAACCCGTAGGATTATACAGCGCCTGGGGGGATGTGGAAGGCATTCAGGCTTAGTTCGGGGAACACAGATCCAATTCCCTAAATCAAGAGCCCCTCACCAGCTTCAAGGAACCTTCCCTGAGGGGAACGGCACTGGAGCACAGAGTCACATGACCTGATCAGCTGTTTAGTCACGCTGACCGACAAATTTACCGTTTTTGTGGAAAATATTGTGCATTTTCCAAAATAATAGCGCATTTTAGCATGTAATTTAATGAAATACATTGTAGCTGGTTAAAATTAATCTGGGAATTAGAAAGGGAACCAACAAAACAAGTAGCGTCGGGAAGGGAGAGTACACCCTATTAGAATTGGAGAAACAAGATGACATTGAAATTTGAGGGAATTCTTCAAAGGCTCGGGAGGCTAAATGGGGTTTAAGCCATTCAAATAGGAATAAGAAGAATCGGAGTTACAGTCCTGCAAAATGTTTGAAACCATTGACTTGGCAGAACTTGGAAATCCGATGGTAAAAGGGGATTATAAGAAGCCATCAACACCCACAGCTAAATACACTGCACTTTATATGTTGAACTTCTGGCCAGTTAGGTTCCTCATATCTAGGCAGGGGTTGTGGGTGACCTAGCTGCACCACGTGACCTCCACACAAATTTGGTTAGTGGTGGTAACATTAAATATTTTTTCTCATATGATGTATTAATACATATATCCTCTCCCTTCCTTCTGTCAGTATACACCATTGATACAGTCCACATAATTTTAATGTAAATTTTATTACTAGAATTACTGGTCGTGTTTATTAAATCTGAGGTCAATATTTATAGGTCTAGAGTATGTGATGAATGGTTTAGAAAATCGACAGGTCTAGAGTAGATTGTGAGAATGTATGAGGGTAGTGGGTGCCGAAGGGAGACATTCTCCTTGTGACGTAGGGTGTCTCAAAATATTCCTACATGCCTCAGAGTTGTAGCAATTGGTAAGAAATAGTTATCTTTGTTGCCTTCATTAAATTACTGGTATGAATATAATGAGAATCATGCATGTAATTTAATTCCCACACTTTTCTTTCAATATTTATTTTAGTTGTTTTATTATTTCAATGGGGGTACTAAACTCGCGGGGTACTAAACTCGCGGGGTACTAAACTCGCGGGGTACTAAACTCGCGGGGTACTAAATTCGCGGGGTACTAAACTCGCGGGGTACTAAACTCGCGGGGTACTAAACTCGCAGAATTTATACAGTGTCTTGGGGAAGGTTAGACAGTCAGAGTCAATCCAAAGGAAGCCTAAGAAACTCCAATACCTTGAATTAAGGACCTAAGTCTTGCGTCAAAACTGCCTCCTTTACAGTGTTTTTTTCCATGTAAAGTCATCAAGTATCATGAAACATAGAAACGCTGAGCTCATAATATTAAGCCATTTAAAAATTACTGTATAATAACAAAAATATAATTTAAATAATTTATTATGAAGTAAATCACGGGAGCTAACACGTGAGTCTGCCTTTGTTTTATTGACTTGAGAACGTTATTGGAACTCCCAGGACTGAACACTACTCTAGCAGCTGATTGATCAACGTACAATGGTCACATCCAACATTCATTTATTAATATTTCGATATTGGTAGTAATAATGTACAGCATTATCATGTCTTAAATATGCACAGATTTGTTGAGACTCAGGAGAGTTTAACTACAATATTGCTGACACACTAGTGACTGGCACCAGCATCAAGTGATGTGACATGAAATCATGTGCAAACTCCATTTTGAATAAAAACAGCGTATTTTCCCTTCTCACCCCAGAGTCAACACAGGAGAGTTAATGACAGTGCCAGGAGAGGAAAGTTGACAACAGAGACAGGATACGAGGGACTTGACAAAACAGCCATGGGAAGAGCGTTGATAACATCCACGAAAGGAAAGAACTCACAACAGGCCCAGGAAAGGAGAGTTCACAACAGAGCCAAGAGAGGGAGCTCACAACAGAGTCAAGAGAGGGAGCTCACAGCAGAGCCATAGAAAGAGAATTGACAATATGGGCATCAGAGGAAAGTTGATGACAGGGCAGGGAGAAGTAAGTTGACAACAGCACCAGGGGAGCATAGATGACAACAGTGTCAAGAAAACATCGTTGATAACACGGCAAGGAGAAGGTCGTTGACAACATTGCCATGAGAAGATTGTTGAAAACCTTTCCATTAGACAATCATCGACAAAAGTGTCAGGAGAAGATAGTTGACAAGACTGCTAGAAGATAGTTGATAATAATTCCAGGAAATGGACGTTGACAAAAGTGCTAGGAGAAGGTCGCTGACAACATTGCAAAGAGAAAACCGTTGACAGCACTGCCGTGAGAAGATCGTTGACAACAGTTCCAGAATATCGTTGACATCTCTGATGATTACCGACAACACTACCACGAGAAGATCCTTGATAACACTTCCATGACAATATCGTTGACAACAGTACAAGGAAAAATAGTTGACAACTGTGTAGTGCCAGAATATCGTTGACATCACTGTGAAGAGAAGATCGTTGACATCACTGGCATGAGAAGATCGTTGACAACACCGATAGGAGAAGATGGTTGACAATAGTGCCAGAAGATCGTTGACAACACCGCCAGAAGATCATTGACAAAAATACCAATAGAAGATCGTTGACAACATTGCTATGAGAAGATCGTCAACAACACTCCCAGGAGATCGTTGAAAACAGTGACAGGGAAAGATTATTGACGATAGTGTCAGCAAAAGATCGGTAACAACCTTTCCAAGAAACGATCGTTGACAGTGTCAAGAGAAGATCGTTTACATCACTGTCAGAAGATCGTCGACAACAGCAGATTTGCACACAAAATCCAGATAGAAAAACATTTGTTTATTGCACCAGAAAAGCTAAATTATCATTTAGTGTAAATATTTTGTAGTGATTTCTTTCTCAGATCAAACCTATAAATTATAATTATTGACTTTCCAGGTTTCAAACTTGAATTATCACACTAAATTTGATAATTCTCCCGGACTTGCCCTCAAATTACAAATATATTTGGGACGATATGGGCATGGGAATTTTATGCCTTATTACAGAACTTATTGAAATAAACAGGTTCACCTGCAGCAATATTGCAGAAAGATGCTTATAGATCAGGCTGCTGCAGAGGCTTCTCAAGTACACCAGCTACACACACTGTAGCCAGTATTAAAGCTTTACCTCGTAGTACACCAGATAATCCAGCAATTTTAGATCCTCGGATGACGGTCTTTTCATGTAAGTCCACTGTGGCCTTATTACACAAGGGTATATTACCAGTGTTAGAAGATACATACACCGGGTTGAACATTTTTCTCATAGGGATTACGAGATTCAATGTTAGGACTCCAGTTCATAGGTTGTAGGTGAAGTCTGCGTACTAGTCTGGTTACCTGTCTGTAGGTATTTCGTTGGTTTTACCTTCTGAAGGTGTTAACCTTCTGTTAGGTAATAATGTGATGGGCCTTCTCGAAGTGAGGAACCTTTCGTTTGGAGGGACCCAGAATCACAAATGTGGGAGAGAAAATCTAGGGCTACTTTGCCTAATCTGTTTCCAGTGTGTGCAGTAACTAGGCAAATTCCAAAAGGAAAAATTTCCGTGCCTCATCTTGATTATTCTGACGCTGGAGAAGATTTCGATTTTGGAAACCTATTCCTGGAGTCCAGCCTACAGGAGACTCAGGGTAGTGATGAACCATCCCAGGTGTGATCCAGTTTCAGTGGGGGTCTGGGAGCTGTTATAGGGATGGTGACTCCGACTCCAGAACAGATGATTGAGAACCAGGGGTGTGAAGACACCCTGAAGCCTATTACTTCATCGGCAGTTACCGACGAGTAATCCTCCCAACTAATTAAAAGTTTTTTTCACAGGAGTTTTAATGAGATAGACTCTATCTGATGAAGTACCTTCTGATGGAGCAAGAGAGACATTCTACCAAGTGGTGGTGCCAGAGCCATTTATGAAGCAAGTCTTGACTCATGACATTTCCATGGGAGGATATTTAGGCGTTAAAAAGACCATGGGGAAAGTTTCCAAACATTTTTACTAGCCCAGGTATATGAGTCAATGGACAAGTGCGCCATAATTTTATAACTGTAATCAGTTTATGGGCCCTTTTAGAAAATTAAGTCACAGTGTGACTAATTTTCCTTAGGAGTGTGCGACTACCTGGGATAACATGTTCTCAGTAAGCATAGGTGAGGCGTGGTTGTAGCATTATGCAGGAGAGACGCAGACCGAACGTATCTAAGTATTCCGCACTATTTTGTTATTAGACTCAGACCGTGGGCTATTTTTGAGCTTATCATCATGATCACCTGGGCTCTGAGATGGACTTGGCTCTTATGTATGTGAGTGGACCGGTGAATTTGGCGGAGAATGTGAAATAGTGAAGGATTTCCTAAGAGGCTAGAGGAGTGGGGTTAATTATAGCGCCCGCTGTGACCTAGCACCATATTTATTTATCTGTGTATTTGTTTTCTTCTATATCCATGCATGGTGGCACCCTAATGTATTATTTGTTTAGGTGATAAGTAGTGAAGGACTGTTAAGTGTGTTCTCTAGTGTTTGTGTGTGTGTGTGTATATATATATATATATATATATATATATATATATATATATATATATATATATATATATATATATATATATATATATATATATATATATATATATATATATATATATATATATATATATATATATATATATATATATAATATGGATATTAAAAGCATATTCCTATAACAGTAAATTTGCCCTGTTCTTCCTGATGATCAAACAAATGTAGCCCTGGGGTCGCTTATTTTTTTTTTTATTTTATATATACTCCTAGACAAGGCTTTTATTCCCCCTGTCCTAAATATTTTCGTAACAAACCAAGTGAAGACAGCTGACCACACAGGCAAATGAAGAAAGCTGACCGCAGAGCCAAGTGAAGAGAGCTGACCAAAAGCCAAGCGAAGAGAGCTGATCAAGAGCCAAGTGAAGAGAGGTGACCACAGGGCCAGACGAGGAGTGCTGTCTACAGAGACAGGTGAGGAGTGCTGACCACAGAGAGAGGGGTTGAGAGCTGACAACAGTGCCAGAAGAAGAGAGCGTTGCACAGAGCTTGGAAAGGAGAGGTTCCTAAAAGGAGAACTGACGTTAGACAGGAAAGAAGAGATAACCACAGTGCCTGGGAAGACAGGAGAGGAGAGCTGATCACAGACCAAGGAGAAGCAAAGAGAGCTGACCAGAGGGTCAAGAAATTAGAGCGGACCACAGAAACAGGTGAGAATTATAATCATAAACAAACAGGAGAGGCAAATGAGTAAAGCTGACACAGCCAGGAGCGGTGGGATGATCACTGAGCTTGAAGAGGAGAACTGATCACAAGCACAAGAGAAATGAGGAGAACTGATCACAGAGTCATGATTCCCGAGCTGACTGTCGAGCCTAGAGAGAACTGTCAGCAAAGTTTCGCTTCCTTCACTCAACTCACCGATGTCTTCCCTCACACTTCTGTTGTACCACGTTACCTATACTTTCTTACACCAATCTTCCTCTTTTTCTAAACACCAATTTCTCTGCTTTCTCACTACACATACATCTCTTCTCCCTGACTACTTTGTCTCTTCACCCACACACAAGTATATAACACTTCCTTCCTGTACCTTTGTCGTTCACTCACAACATACATATATGTCTGCTTTCACACCAATTGCCCTTTTCTCTTCCTTCCCTCTTATCGCCTTTTCTTTCCTGTCGGAAAAGTTAAGATAGGAGAAATTATATTGTACAAGATCAACTAAAATGACACAGACAAGTAAACTGGAGAGAGTGAATTAGAAGATGAGGATGGGAAACAGAGGAAGATGTCGGTGACATCCAGTCAGCTAACAAGTGTGACATATTGTTTTACTTAATAATTAAAAGTGACTAACATGCAAATGAAATATAATTTATATATCTCAAAATGGAAGGAATTATCGTAACATGCATCATAGTGTCAAGATAGGATTATTCTGCGAGAGTCTCTTAGATTAAGACTCACACAGCATAGTAGGTGTAGAAATGGATGCAAATTCTTTCCTAAATTTCGCATCTACCTTAACCCCCCCCCCCATACAAAAAATTAAACTGTTTAGCTTCTAATAAATAAACAATGAACTTTATACAGCAAAGATTTAGGGAAATAATCAGCATTCGCATTCACGTATGTCTTAATTCACTGTAACATGAATGATTATTATTATTATAATCAAGGGGGAAGCGCTAAACCCGGAGGATTATACAGCGCCTGGGGGGGGGGATGTGGAAGGCATTCAGGCTTAATTCGGGGAACTGGAGCACAGATCCAATTCCCTAAATCAAGAGCCCCTCACCAACATCAAACATGAATGATAAAACAAATCAAATTTGCAAAGTTTCGGAATTACTTATTAAAAAAAAAACACTACCTTTCATAGAAAGAAATTGAATCAAATATTAATAATTACTAGGCAGCACTATTAGGTTACTTACCTGTTGAAATATAAATTGGAAAAAATATTTCAGGCTACTAATTAATTTCAATAATTAACAGCATGCAAACCTTCGTGGAATATTATATACATATTTCTCACATGGGGTTAAGATTAGGCTGTCCTTTCCAAATAAAAATTAACCAAATATAACATACCGCACCTCAATTAAATGAAATATTAGATATAAACAGTTATAAAGATTTGACGCACTGACGGAAAACGGTGACCGACCTATAACACAACAGCAAAAATATGGTCGTTGTTTACAACTCGTTTAAGAGACACCTACTTGGTATTCTTACAGTGGAGTACTGTCTGTTAGTATGAGCAAGTAGTAGCAACAGTTTACTGGATCTTGCTCCAGCTACAGGTTATGACCAGAATTAATAATGTGACATTGGAGCTAATTAGAAAACAGTCACTATAATATTATCTGATTGAAAATAAGCACACTTTGAGATACGAAGTTATGAAGAAGCGAACGTATAAACATCATTGAGATAACATCCAGATTAAACTACTACAGCTGATTCCATCAACATAAAAGTACGAATATGAAGCAAAGAAAAATAAACTATTAGAAGACAAACACAAACTGTATTTAATGATATAACAGATGGTGGAGATCAGGAGCAAAATATTGTAATGTATATTATAGAGAAAATTTAAAAATTAATTATATTAGCATTGCTCCAAGTGATGGATCCTGCCAGGACTGATCTCGTTTTCTCTGATTATTTTCCCTATTTCCTGAGCTCTTGAAAAATCATTGAAGCGCGAGAGGTGCCTCAGGTTACTCATTCAATTACCTCTTGTGATGATTTGCCTCTCTTAATGCTTGACTGCAATTATTGCATATATATATAAACACACACACACACACACACACACACACACACACACACACACACACACACACACACACACACACACACACACACACACACACACACACACACACACACACACTCTCTCTCTCCCTCCCTGTTTCTCCCCCTCTCTCTCTGTCTGTCTGTCTTTTTTTTTTTTTTACACAGGGTTTGACAAGGTTAATTAAGGATCCCTAGCTTTATTGACAAGCTATTTACAGGTTAAGGTTTCCTAACTTTATTGGCAAGAGTCTGTACCTCTGTCTCTGTCTGTCTGTCTGTCTGTCTGTCTGTCTGTCTGTCTGTCTGTCTGTCTCTCTCTCTCTCTCTCTCTCTCTCTCTCTCTCTCTCTCTGTTTTTACCCAGGGTTTGACAAGGTTAGGTTAAGGATTCCTAACTTTATTGACAAGCTAAGAGCTGTTACCTACATCAGTGCATTTGAAAGCATTTTTATTGTTATGAAACATACAAGTAGGGAACAGAATGAAGCTGAAGCCATTTGTGAGCCAACATTTTCACCTGATCAACTGACTTTATCTCGTTGACATCATAAAGCTGTACGAATGTGTTCCATGTTCGAGCCATCCTGGAGATAAATGATCACAGATGAAGTGATGTTCTGGAGAAGAGTACAGCCAGAGTGAAGTTGCTGCTTTCTGCCTGTCCTCGAAGTGGATCCAAGTGTGGTACTTTGACAATATTGGCCTTGTACGTAACAGTAAGGCCACCCACATCCCTCCTGCGTTGAAGGCTCTGCTGAAATGACAGATCTATCCAGGATTGGTCCAGGCGAGAGATGAGACGTCTTGCTCTGTTCTCCACTCTGTCAAGCAGTCGCAGATGAGAGGGGAAGGAGGGCAGGCAAATCAAGAAGGTGGAGCATACTCAAGGTGTGAGCGTACTTGTGCCTCGTACAGAATCTTGCAACCCCTACTGTCAAATAGATGCGAGATACGGCGAAGTGCTGTAAGCTTCCTGGTGGCCTTGTTTGTAAGATTTACAACGTGGTTCTTCATGGTCAGTTTGGAGTCAAATTTCACCCCAAGGATATAAACTTCTTCCCCAGGTGCCAGCACCCTTCCATTCATCCTTACTACTCAACAAACATTACCATCATGGTGCCTAGAGACCATCATCTTTTGTGTTTTCTCAGGTGCAAATGTTGCTTGTTATCTATTTCCCCAAGCTAATATAGCTCTTAGCTGGTGATTGATGTAGCTTAGAGCAGCTGGCATTTCTTCTCTTGGATAAGTAACTGAAAATCAGTGTGCAGTCGTCTGCATATGCATAGGATTCTGGGATGGAATGAAGGTCATTGAAGCAGACATTCCATAACAATGGTCCCAGCACACTTCCTTGTGGAACACTTGCTCCAATAGGATGTCTTGCTGATTCCGTTCCATTGAGAACTACCCTTAGAGATCTACCATGAAGGTAGTCATTGAGGAGACAGCGTAGAGCCTGTAATTCCTAGAGCTTGCAGTTTTGCTAAGAGGCCCTTGTGCCACACCCGGTCGAAAGCACCAGCTATGTCCAGTGCTACCACACAGCTGACTTTGGATTCATCCAGTGACTGGTGCCACTTACTGGAGAGGTTTAACAACAGATCAACAGCAGAGTAATCTTTCCTGAAGCCATATTGACGGTAATAAAGTAATGAGTGGTAGTCAAAAAACTCTGTCATTTGTCTTGGGATTATTGCCTCAAGGATCTTGCCAGTGATTGACAGGAGTGACACTGGTCTGTAGTTGCTGATTTCTGCTCTGCTCTTCTTTTTGCGAACACGGGCTACATTTGCCTCTTTTCACAGAGAAGGCCATTTACACTGTAATAGGCAGTGCTGAAAGATGCGAGTTAGAGGTGCTGCTAGCTGGTCTGCACATCTTAGCAATCTTGGGCTCAACTTGTCTGGGACTACAGATTTTTCTTGGTCAAGTGATTTAAGAAGGAAATGCACGTCCTAATTGTCACCTTTGACATTTTTTACACAGTTCTTGCAGCTAGCCAAGGAGGGTCCCTTGCTGGATCCGGAACTTGCATTTTGGTAGCTAAGTATTCGACAAAGAGGTCCGCTTTCTCTTGACTACTAGTAGAGGTGGTCCCATCCTGTCGATTTAGAGGTGGAATGAGTTCATCAGGCAGATAACCTTGTCTGCCCTTGACCAGGGACCACCAGGTTTTGGAGCCTACTCTACCTGATGCTAGCCTTTTTTTTGTGTCCACCTCCCATTTAGCAATGGCCCACTTTGGAACGTCAACCATATGCCTACAGGCTTGCCTGTGCAAGTTCCTATTATAGTTGGTAGGATGTCTGTTATACCTTCGCCATGCCTTGTACTTAGCAGTAGCAGCCTCTCTGCAACGAAAGCCAAACCAAGGCTGATCTGTAGGCTTCGTCACATATTGCCGGTGAGGAATGTGTTCTTGTTGCAGATTAAGGATGTGTCCAGCGAAGGCTTTCACTTGGTTGTCAGCATCCCCTTGGAGAAGACCATTCCAATCGGTGGTGGTGAGCTCAGAGGAAAGGACTGGCCAGTTAACTTTTTTCCACAGCCAGGTTGTGCATGTGGACTCCTCACCTCGTTCTGTTGGGATCTTAAGTGTCGTAAAAACAGCCTTGTGGTCAGATGATCCAACATAGCCGAGGGGCTGACAAGTGACAATACTTTCTGCCAGATCACTCACTACTGGGTCAAGGGAGGAGCCAGAGATATGAGTAGGGAAATCAACAAAGTTTGTCATGTCAAATACTGCAAGAAGGTCATCAAAGTCCCTCTGTATAAGATGTTGCTCGAGGTCACCAACAATTATGATATGTTGACAGTTGCGTTGTAGCAGAAGGGAGTCCACATTTTCCATTAGGAAGTTGATGGGGCTGCATGTTGCCACTGAGGTCTGTACATTACACATGCTAGTACAGAGGCACTAGTGTTTATGCATAGCTTGAAGAACATCATTTCAAGATGAGCAGGGATGGCAACATCAATGTGCGTGGCATGTACACTTTTAGTGAAGAACACAGCAGCACCTCCTCCTTGCTCTTGTCTGTCTCTTCTCATCCATGAGGTGTAGCCAGCAATTCTTGCAAAATTTTCTGGCGTCCTGTCGTCCAAAAATGTTTCAACAACAGCTATCATGTCGAGACTTCGAGTGTTCACAAAACTGTGTGTGAGCTTTCCAAAATTAGTAATGAAACCTCTAATGTTGGCTGACAGGATGCTGATAGACTGACTCCTCATGATGTGGTCAGCTTGAGATGGAGGGTGTGTAAGGCATGTAAGGTGCCTGACCTTGAGAGAGGTATGGCACATAGGCAGCTGCAGGGATGTAGGTCTGTGGTCTTGTATAAGGCACAATACCACCTGCTGGGCTGAGATAGGAGTAGCTGAGTGGGTGACGGGTGAGTGTGTTCACCAATTCAGAGATCCTGCTGTTTTTCTCCGAGAACAGGTCTCTAAACAGGTGGTCCTGTCTGTCAAGTTCCCTTTTCTTCCGACACTGGTCCTCCTGATGCCCTTTCTTGTGGCAGTAATTGCACCTGGTATCTCGCAAACAGTTGTTAGTGATGTGCCCCTTCCGGTGACAGCGAGAGCACTGCATAGGTGCCTGGGAGGGTGGACTATTGTTCGTTGCACCTCCTGTGTTTTGCTGATTTATCCGCAGGTTCTGCCGCTGGGACTGTGTTAGTGGAAGGTGACACTGCTGTAGATGTCTTCCTGCTCCACGTCCTCTTCCACGTCCTCTACCACGTCCTCTACCACGCCCCTGTGCAGTTCTGATAGATGTGTCGCTGCTGTTCGTACTTTGACGCAGTAGGTGTTCAGGTGCAGTGATAGTTCCCTGATTATTAACTGCACCAATCTCTGGTGGAGAAAATCCTGACTCAGTACTTGCCGATGAAGCACTGCTGCCAGATGTTGGAATAATATAGGCAGGTGTGCTGACAGGTGTAGGATCAGAGATGGTATGTGCACTGTCTAGTGTACTGGCAGGTGCTGGAGCAAAGATGTCAGGTGTAGGAAAATTAACAGATCCAAGGCTTTCTTCGTTGCTGGGAAGAGGATCTGTTCCCTTTGTGGTGATAAGAGGAATTGTGTCAGAATTCCCTAAGGTAGTGTTTTGAGCTCTGTCAATCTGTGGGGCTTTAGCGATAACAGAATTCCACCAGTTATTTACTCCTGAGTTAAGCTCAGTGTGGGACTTCCAGTCTTTGTCAATAGTGTCAACATCAGCTGAGCAGCTTACGTCACTTGATGTAGGCTTGCACTGGCCTTCTACAATAGCTTGGAGGTTATCTAATGATTTGAGGAGCTCATGACGTGCTTCCCTGTGATGGACTATCATAGGTGCGACTTTACAACACAGCCCACGACAGGACAGGAGTCCCTAAGGTACTTCTGAATATTCCTCCTGTAGCACCAGGTTTGTATCCACATATACCACAGGATTATGAATATCCTTCAATTTTCTGAGATTTTCAACCTGGCTGCAACAGAATTCTTCTTCTGGAATGCACTCTGTGTGGCAGTAGTTGGAACAAGTAGGCTCCGTACCTCTAAGAAGTATTTTGTCCCTTGTAGTATACCCACAAACACTGCAGAAAATATTGGGACAA